>NC_133651.1:42716126-42961994 GCF_009905375.1 Apium graveolens
AGTAGAGGTACCATGAATCCTAGGACGCGCCCCTTGACTGTCAAGGTGAGGCCCCAGGACATGCATGAGCTCCTCTGTCTCTGGATGTAATGTTATATCCTCAACAGTTTTAAGTAAACTCTCGAAGGCTATCTTTTTTAAGGCACACCTTAATTGAAATACCCATGTCATCTTCCTCGACATTAAAGACATGATTTAGAAAGAAGCAAATGAAGTACAATGATCTTCCTAGTATGTCGACAGTTTAGTTTCAGCGAACGCGTCCTCACATCCTCAATAATCTGAGTAATTTTTCAGGATGCGCCCTGAGCATATCTGGCTCATATGTTAAGGCTTCGTCTTTCGATATGATTATCAAGGCATCTGGTTGTCTTTAGCAAAAAGGAAATATGGGAGTTGCATTAGAAACAGATGAAGAAGATGGGGCTACAAGTACTTTTGATAGGTTACACGCTCGGGGGGGTAGGTCACCTCTCATTACTTCTGTGGTGTTACATATTGCCACATGAGTAAGATACATGGCTTTTCCAAAAAATAAGGGAGATGCTCAAGGTCAGAAATACACCCATGTTTAAGAAAACGTCTCTGAGAGTGACATGCCCTTTATCGGATGCCACTTCGTGAGATGCCTCCCTAAGAGATGTTTCTACATGAGATAGTTTTTGCATCCCTTGAGCTTCGTTAAAGATAGAAGCCTTCTAAGAATATTGATCTTTAATTTGGTTTTATTAGATGAAGATTCTATAGAAGACCCTTATCGAGGTAGATGCGCACAGAGGACACGCCCTCCAAGGATGATTCCCCATGTCGAGGGAGATGCTCTTCTTATAGAGGACGCGCCCTCCAAGGATGAATACCCTTGTCGAGGTAGATGCGCCTCTTACAGAGTACGCGCCCTCCAAGGATTAATACCCTTGTCGAGTTAGATATTCCTCCGTAAGGAAGCTCCCTCCAAGGATGATTCCATTTATCAAGGTAGATGCTCCTCTTACAAAGGACGCGCCCTCCAAGGAAGAATACCCTTGTCGAGGTAGATGCTCCTTTGTAAGGAAGCTCCCTCCAAGGATGATTCCCCTTTTCGAGTTAGATGCTCCTCTTACAGAGGACGTGCCCTCCAAGGAAGAATATTCTTGTTGAGGTAGATGCTCCTCTGTAAGGAAGCTTCCTCCAAGGATGATTCCCCTTGTGGAGGTGGACGCTCCACTTATAGAGGACGCGCCATCCAAAGAATTTCCCTTATCAATGTATATGTGCCTTATATAAAGGACATGCCCTCCAAGAATGAACACCTTTTTTGAGCAAAATGCTCATCGTAAAGACGACGCGCCCTCGAAGGATGAAAACTTTGTCGAGGTAGACACTCCTCTTATAGAGGATGCACCCTCCAAGAATGTTAAATTTATCGAGGAAGACTCCCCTCGTAAAGAGGACGCGCCCTCTAATGATGTTAATTATTTGAGGAAGACGCTGACACTATAAAGGGCGCGCTTTTTGAAAATAGATGATTGTAGAAGATCATAAAAAGTTTTGAGTTTGGATTGAATAAATGAATCACACTATTGGTGGAAAAGACGATAGCGGTGGTTTGGAGTTATGATTTGGCAAAAAGAAAGAAATCAAATATGAAGTGGTATTGTGTTATTGGTGGAAGCATCACTCTCACCAACAAGGCACGTCCTCCTTGCATCAAAGATTATGTATTACTTGAAGATCAGAGAGCTAGTTTTATATTGTGGTCGTGCTTTTCTTAGAGCACGCCCTCATATGACGACCCTTTTAGTTTAAGGCGCGCCCATGGGAAATCGTTATTAGGATGAAAAATTCAGAGAAAACTCTTAAATCTTTGTTAATGGATTATGTTTTTTCAGAGTATGTGAGGTGCACGCTTTTGTACAATTTCTCTTGTTTCTTACGCCGAATTAGCTCATGTAAGCTTAGAGATGTGGTGCATAAGTGGTAAACCTCTCTAGACAAACCTATGTTAAAGCCATAAAGAAGAGAAGTGATCATAGAGAGTGACATATATTACGATGTGAAGTGTGAAGTTGTTGTATAGATTCATGACACGCGCATTTATCCAGGGCATGCCTTATCATGTTCAACGAAGAAATAGAGTAGGATGAAGAAAGAGGAATGAATAAGTTCTTAAGTGCATATCCTCAAATTGGTAGAAGCTCATACAAAATTTTTTAAGTTTGCTAGGGGGTTGAAAATTCCAATCCCATTTTCAATAGCATATGGAATTTGGGGGGTAGGTGTTATGCCCAAAATTTGGTATAAACGTTGTTCGGGTCAAAATCGGGTCAATTGGTCAGAATTGAGATTTTGATGTCTAAAATTAAGGAAAAGATAAGGCATCTATTTTTATCATGAAGGAAGAAGGCGCGCCCTACAGATATTGGGAGGCGCGCCCTTATGCATACAAGAAGAGTAATGCTGACGCCTTACATAATCAAGGCGCACCCTCATTGGTGAAGGAGGCGCGCCCTATTGATATATGTAGAAAGGAATTTGACTGATTCTTAGAGCTATCCCCTAAGGTATTAGGGCGCGCCTTAAGTGAGAAATATAGATTGGATGGGACTTCAACTTGGTTACTTGGAAGGGTTCTTTGGATGATTCAAGGAAGAGGAAGATTATTATTACTAACCTATTTGTTGCAGGTACTCTATTGAAGAACTCCTTTCTGTAATGTAACCACAGAAAGGTGGTGTCCGGGGTCAGAGACCTCCAAGGGTATGCCTGGACGGAAGGCCTCCTCCTGTAGTCATTGAGTGTCCTCATTGGGGATGTGGGGTGAACTTTGGTGTGTGCTTTGGGAACTCTGTCTCTGTAGTCAATGGGTGTCCTCGTTGGGAGACTTCGGAGTATCCTGCACTTTGTACCCAAAAGCTTGTGATCATTTGTCCTGCAATCTGGTAGGGGCTCCTTATCCGGGACAAGGATGCGTCCAACATTTGGGGTGAACCACGGTTATACATGCGTCCACGGATTAAAGAAATAGCCGGTAGCGGAGGGTTATCCTTGCCCAGGAGATGCCTTATCCGTGAAGTCTCGAAGCCATGGACGAGGCTTGGGCCTTTGTGGTTGGGACTCATCGGCGGACATTCCTAAAGCTAGTAGAAAACGGTTTCCAGTAGGTTTCCTACTGGGCCTCGGGACAAGAGATCTAACCCATTAGGTTTCTTGTTCCCCAAGAAGTATGTTGGCTTGATTCTCTATAAATATGGATACGTAGGCAAATTGTAAGGGGTCGGAAGCGAGAGCCATATGGAGCCACCACCAACCCTAAGCAATCTCAGCCCCCAATTCATCAGAACCATCACACTCCGCTCACCTTTCAAGCGAAGAACCATCATCATAAATCTTGATTCCGACGACGAACCTCAAACTTTGTTGTTACCAAATTCCTCCGTCAACACCAACCAAATTGTCAGGTTTTGGTGAATTGTCCGGTACTATTATTTGTCATACAAATTTTGATCATCCTTCAGCATGAAATGAGATCTTCTTGGGTTCATTTCTCTGAGCTTCCCCATTATTACATAATTTTTTTTAAAAATTCTAGAGGCCGAAATGATCCCTGGATGTTATATATGGTGATTTGATTGGCTACGCCTTAAATAATAATAATGATCCTTACATTCACATAAATTTGTCCAATAATATTTTTCCAATTTAGCAAGTCACCGATATCATTTATGATTGAATTTTGATACCCAACTTATATCTGTCACTGCTCTAATTTTAATCATCCGGTCGTGCACGCCACATATAACATTTTTTTCAATCAAGTAACTTTTACTACACGTTCATTTCACTGCTTCAGGGAGCATGTCTAGGTAATCATGCTGACGGGTGACGGCTAATCTTTTGGCTTTGTTCACCCACATCATCATGTAAATAACCTTAAGAGTGTATTGGAACTAGAGCCGGCCAAATGTGCGGGTTTGAACCGCCCGTTCGGGACCGGTTCGTACGGAAACCCGGAATTATTCGGCCCGAACCGGGCCGGTTCAAGCCCGCACAACTCGTAAATATGACTGAGCCGGTTACGAATCGTATATTACAAAACCGGGACCGGGACCGGCCCGCACTAACCCGCCCGCGCGAGCTGCACGCACCTGCCAACCCGCACAGCACGCACAGCCCGCACAGGCCCGCGTGCTCACGCGTCCCTGTCTTTTTTCCGAGCTACATAGATTAGTTTATAGAAGTAACAATACTATAATAAAACATATAAATTATCATTTACTTTGCTCGAGCAAGTTGTTTTGCTTTGCTGGAACACTAACAATCCAAATATATACATTAACAAACCAAGTTGCAGCCTGCAACTTAATCAAACCCGCACAGGCCCGCACACACAGCCCGGTTCATTCATTCGGTTCGCCCAGCTCGCAATTCGCGGGTTAATCGTGTATCGGTTACGAGTCTACTTTTAACGGTTCAAATCCGGCCCGAGCCCGGTTCGTTATTAAGCAAGCCGGTTCAGTGTTCATATCTCGAGTGTTGAACCCGTGTGCGGCCCGGCCCGGCACGCACGGACCGCACAAGTGCCAGGTCTAATTGGAACTCGTATTGTTATTAATGATGGACTAGTGGTTTTGGTTGAATGTCTATGACTCATTTAATTATTCCCATCATAATTAATTTCAGTCCTTAAACTTGAGAATATTGCATGTTATGAAATTAAATGTTTTTGGTTAGGATTGTGATGAAGAAAATTCTTAAATAGAGTAGTGCTACTGCAACAACGGCAACATCAGCCAGATAGTCTACAAACTGATGGACACTGATCATGACAACAACGTTCATAGATAATCAGCGCAGGGTTGATATAGTTCGCGCTCTCAATCTGCAGCAGTTCTGCAAACATATTCATCATTTCAACATACTGAAAAAATATTTAGAATGCAAGGATTAATTATTGATTCATAGACAGGAAAACGAGATGTTTGTGTAAATGCTCTCAATGTGGCATTTGAAGCTGCCTCACAGAACAAGCTAGGGTAGGGCCTATGAAATTAGACACAGAATTAGTGAAGCACAAGATGGAACACACTGCAGTAGGCCTTCCCGTGAAGCAGGGCCCTGCCCTGACTTTCTACATGCATATTGATTTATTTATTTTCACCTGAAACTATGAGGATCGTTGAAGAAGGATTTGAAATTGTGTGTTGCTCAGATGTGTGTTAACTGTCGTACTAACAAACGAACATTCAGATTACACAAAATTTGTCTGATATTTCAGCTCATCTCCAGATTTGCTATATTTTTTCTACTTTTTTCTTATTCAGGCTAAAACCCCATTACATATATCTTGTCAAATTCCAAGGTATCGCAACTCCTGAATATGTAGGATTTCTTGTTTAACATCAAAAACATGCAAATAACAAACTGTTCATAAACATAATTCTGCTGATCCTACTGACCAAAATAAAAACTGAGATTGATCTAATCTAAGATGTCTCCCACTGAGAGTATTTGTTAGTGTCCATTCCTACAACAACTCATACTTGATTTCACGACCTCAGTTTAGCAAGGAAGTACTGCAACAAACATATCGTAGCAGTGAACTTTGAAAATTATAAAGTCTATGATTTTTACATCAATATTGATTGAGCTCTTCATTTTGTAGTTAATTCTGCGACTAAATACTTTATGGTTTTGATTTTATTTAACATGATTCCTTATCGCACAAAGAAAGGGGTGAATGGTTCATTCGTTAAGTCAGGTACAAATTTAGCATCAAATTGATTATGTAAAAGTTTGTTGGACTACTTTGGCCGTGATTGTCAAAGTAAGCCTTGAAGGAGATGCATATACTGTATAGTGTCTTAATTTCATCCTCTTCGGATCAAAATGAGAGAGATTCTCGCTGCTTGTGGTTCAAATAGATTTTCTTCCCCTGAACTTTGAGGTGGATTGCATCCTTTGGATAAAGGTTGTGGCGGTGAAGCTGATCGTAAACAGGGCAATGGCAGAGCCAGAGTATGAAACCAGGGGCACAGTTCATCTAGAATAAAGAGACTGAATGAAGAGAAGATTTCAGTTTAAATCTTCTTTTTAATTTAAAACATGGTCCAAACCAGCGCAGCTACTCAACTTCAGTGTTAATACAAACTTGAACAAAAAATTATCTAATGTAACCCAACTATTTAATCGTTTTAGTGAAAGCTAAGATAAACAGCACCAATTGTTGCAGGAAGCTTAAGAAGTGCACTTAAATGAAGATTAAATGGAGAGAAATGATTTACTAAGAAGAAGAGAGTATCAGACATTTAGGATTGATAAGGTGTTAACATTCATTAACACTACTTCATGCTTGCATTTTGAAAGTTGAACAACTGAAATAAAGCTAAAACAACCATGAATGACATGAATGCTAGATTGCTAGCTCACCAACCAGTTTCCTTAGATCCTTTTTCAGATTGTTTAGTAATGGGACCTGGAGTAGAACAACAAGCGCAACATGAGCTAGAACGCACTGATGGCCGTGGATCTTCACAACATAGACAATCAGGGCATTCAGTTCCACCACTCTGCAATGTGCGCTTGTATGTATTTACCTCGACGAGGCAATTGAGTTGCCTCACAGAACAAGGGCTTGGGAGCGATTATCATGACCAATATTAACAGTACCAAAATAATGGACTTGGGTGGAAGCGCGGCATATTTCATTGCCTATTAGTTTTTACTTTGTGAAATATGAATAAACTTTTAGAATTAGTATTATTTATTCTGGTACATGTTAAAGATTGTACATCGAGCTTATTTATATGCAAAATTTCTTAGATAGAGTTAATATTAACTAATTGATTTGGTCAAGTAAATTGTCTTATATCCACGTACTTGTGCTGATAAACAACCACAAAAGTCATAATTACTGAGTTAGTAGCTTGGATCTCTTTTCGTTAAGTATAACAGAAGATTGAATGCACAGGCTAAAAGTTATATGCACAAGCAGAATTCACAGTGTAGTTAATAGAGACTAGTATTGCAAAATATGCTTTATAGCAAAACATAATCATAACGGATAGTAATATAAACAGATACATTTTAAGTCTATCAAATCGCCAAATTATTGTTGGATTATTTATTTAATCTAAACATAACTTATTTATTTGTTTGTTCTATTGAATAAAGTCTGGTGTACAGACGTGTATACATGGCTTAGAATAGGTCGTGGGTAGTTGAGATAAAGTAGGGAGAGTTAGAGATGAATCAGGTATATAGTTCCTGGTTTATCTTATCAACCTGTAGTATATAGCTTCTGCATGTATTTCGTATTGAACTATCTCTTCAGTTTTAGTTTAATTTCATTCAGCAACATATCAACTAGTTACTTTCATATACAGTGTCTTTGTTTAAACTCAATATCTGGTATCAGAGCAACATATACACACAAACCCAAACACTAAACATTTCACGGAGATGGACACAACAAAGGGCAATGGCAGTTCGTTTGGCTTAAGTTATCCAATGCTTACAAAAACTAACTACACAACATGGGCTATGAAGATGAAAGTCTTTATGCAAGCCCATGGTGTGTGGGACGCTATAGAACCGAAAGACTCCAAGACTGTAGTTGAAGATAAGGTGGATAAACGGGCACTGGCTATCATTTATCAAGGCATTTCTGAGGATTTGTTGTTGTCTATTGCAGATAAGAACACCTCCAAAGAAACATGGGAGGCTATTGAAACAGTTCATTTGGGCGCTGACAAGGTGAAGAAGGCAAAAGTCCAGACACTTAAATCTGAGTTTGAGGCACTAACTATGAAAGAAAGTGAACAGCTTGATGAGTTTTGTATGAGATTAAATGGCCTGATAACGAATATCAGAGCCTTGGGAGAGAAAATTGAAGAAGCTTACGTGGTTAAGAAAATCCTCAGAGCTGTACCTACAAATTTTCTGCAGATCGTGTCGGCCATTGAACAATTTCGTGATTTAGAGATAATGTCTGTAGAGGAGACGGTTGGATCCCTGAAGGCTCACGAAGAAAGGATGCGTGGGCAAAAGGAGAATGGTGAACAACAACTTCTTTTGACTAAAGAAGAATGGGTGAAGAGGGAGAGTAAGGATGGGAAATTACTTCTCACACGAGATGAGTGGATAAAACGAGCAGGTAAAGGCTCAGGTAGCAACACTGAAGCAAGAGGTTGAGGTGTTAGTCGCGGTTACAGAGACAGGAGCAAAATTCGTTGTTACAACTGTGGTGCTTATGGACACTACCAGGCTGAGTGTCATAAGCCAAAAGGAGAAAGGGAACCAAGAAATGAAGTTAACTTGGCACAAGTTGAATTTGATGAACCCACACTTCTTCTGGCTAAGTGTGATGACGACAAGGGAAATATGATTTTGTTAAACAAAGAAGGTTTGTCTCCAAAGCTCAGCAGTGGTGAAAGTGATAAAGTAAATGAGGCTAGCATATGGTATCTTGACAACGGGGCCAGTAATCATATGACTGGTCTGCGTAGTATGTTCAAAACACTTGATGAAATAGTAGCTGGGGAAGTATGATTTGGAGATAATTCTAAAGTGTAGATACAAGGAAAAGGCTCGGTAACCTTTACAACAGAAAATGGCAAGAAGTGCATGCTAAAAGAGGTATATTTCATTCCTAACTTACGCAATAATATAATCAGTTTAGGCCAGTTATCTGAAAGTGGTAGCAAAGTCTTTATTAAAGGTGAATTTTTGTGGATTTATAATGAAAATGATAAGCTGATCACGAAAGTAAAAAGGGCTTCGAATAGATTGTACAAAATGGTAGTTAAAGATAACAGAGGTACATGCTTATTGACAAGAACGGATGAGATAACCTGGCTGTGGCACTCACGGCTAGGTCATATGAATTTTCATTCTATGTTTCTTATGTCTAAGAACAGGTTGGTGCGAGGTTTGCCTAATTTTAATCAGCCCAAAGAAGTATGTAAAGGCTGTTTAATGACCAAGCAAGTCAGACGTCCGTTCCCATCTCAGACGGACTTCACTACCAAGCAACGGTTAGAACTGATACACGGTGATATATGTGGTCCTGTGTCACCATCAACTCTCTCTGGAAACAGATATTTCTTGCTTTTTGTGGACGATTTTAGCCGTGCTATGTGGGTGTACATGCTCAAAACTAAAGATGAGGCTTTCAGTTACTTCAAGAAATTTAAGGCGTTGGTGGAGAAAGAATCAGGCAATGAGATACAAGTATTACGGACAGACAGAGGTGGAGAGTTCTGCTCGACTGAATTTACTAATTTTTGTGAAAACAATGGAATCCTCAGACATTACACAACGCCATATTCACCACAACAGAATGGCGTTGTGGAACGACGGAATCGAACTGTGGTAGCTATGGGGAGGAGTCTACTAAAAGAAAGAAATATGCCACCATACATGTGGGGAGAAGCCATTAGACATGCCGTGTATCTTTTGAATCGAGTACCTACGAAGGCAGTACAAGGAGCGACACCGTTTGAAGCCTGGACAGAGGAGAAGCCTCAGGTAGATTATCTGAGAGTTTTTGGGTGCATTTGTTACATGAAAGTTCCTAGTGTGCATACCAAGAAACTAGACGATAGAAGCAGATGTACTGTACACCTTGGAATAGAAGCCGGAACTAAAGCTTACCGTTTATATGACCCTGATATATGGACCATTCTTGTGAGCAGGGACGTGGTTTTTATTGAAGCAAAAGGCTGGAAATGGAATGAGACAGAGGCAACTGGTAATGAGTCAACCTCATCTTTCGTCGTAACAGGTTATCAGACTGAAGATTCTCACTGTGAGAGTTCTGAAAATAGAGGGGAAGAGCAAGATGGTGGTGTGTTTACGCCTCAGCCAGTAACACCAACATCAAGTCACAGCTCCGCTCAAACTGCAAGACAGAGCACTATACAGTCAGGTACTCAAGATGGTGGCGTGCTTACGCCTCAGCCAGTGACACCAACATCAAGTCACAGCTTTGCTCAAACTGCAAGACAGAGCACTGTACAGTCAAGTAATCCAGTGCAGACACAATTCGATGTGGGTGAGACATATGATGGAAGTGAGCCTCCACGATGTTTCAGACTCATCAGTGATGTCTATAATGAGTCTGAGGAGGTGGAACTAGCTGATGAGTTAGCCGATGAATTGTTGTTAGTCGGGATCGATGAACCTGTCTGCTACAACCAGACAGCGAAGGAACAACATTGGAGGGAGGCATAGAGCAAAATAAAACCTGGGAGCTGACAGATTTACCTTCCGGACATCGAGCTATAGGTTTAAAATGGGTGTATAAAATAAAGAGAGATACAAATGGTGATATTTTGAAGCACAAAGCAAGGTTAGTAGCAAAGGGGTATGTGCAGAAACTCGGTGTTGATTTTGAAGAGGTTTTCGCTCCTGTAACAAGAATGGAAACTGTACGCTTGCTGCTGGCTCTTGCAGCTAAGAATGAGTGGGAGGTACATCATTTAGATGTAAAATCTGCTTTTCTGAATGGTAGACTATATGAGGAAGTTTACGTTAATCAACCTGAAGGCTATGTGAAAGAGGGACAAGAAGGAAAAGTTTATAAGTTGTACAAAGCCTTGTATGGCCTTCGCCAAGCTCCACAAGCTTGGTATACCCAACTGAACAAGTGTCTCGAGAAGCTTGGCTTTGTGAAGTGTCCCCTGGAGTATGCTGTGTATACAAAGCGGGAGGGTGATGAATCGTTGATCATTGGAGTTTACGTTGATGACCTGATCATTACAGGCACCAGTGTAAGCAATATTGTTAAATTTAAGAGGCAGATGAGTCAGGAGTTCAAAATGTCTGATTTGGGTAAATTAAGCTATTACCTTGGTATTGAAGTCGAACAGGGAAGAGGTTTTATTGAGTTAAAACAGTCAGTTTACGCAAAAAAAATCTGGAGAAATCTGGTATGACTGATTGCAATGCAGTAAAGTTTCCAATGGAGCCTAAGTTATAGATGCATAAGGATGAGACTGGTAAACCTGTTAATGCCACTGAATACAAAAGTACTATAGGGGGTTTGCGGTATTTAGTTCACACCCGTCCAGACATAGCATATGCGGTCGGGTCGTTTCATGGAAAGACCTACTACACTTCATCAAGGTGCTGTCAAAAGGATACTCAGGTATGTCAAGGGAACCTTGAACTACGGTTTAGTATACTCAAAGGGACGAGGAGATTACATGCTGTCTGGTTTTTCGGATAGTGACTTGGTAGGTGATGTGGTGGATAGGAAGAGTACAGGAGGGATGACGTTTTATTTAGATGAATCGTTGATTACTTGGGTCTCTCAAAAGCAGAGATGTGCAGCATTATCGAGTTGTGGGGCTGAGTTTATGGCTGCTACTTCCACTGCTTGTCAAGGAATATGGTTACATCGACTTCTCAGTCAAATTTCAGATGTTCAAGCTGGGCCAGTCGTTATTTATATTGACAACAGATCTGCCATTGATCTGGCAAGAAACCCTGTGTTCCATGGACGGAGTAAGCACATAGATGTGCGTTAGCATTTCATTCGGGACTGCGTAGAGAAAGGACTGATTATCATCAAGCACATCAGTAGTGATCAACAGAGAGCGGATGTTTTAACTAAGCCCATGTCTGTGGTAAAGTTTGAAAAGATGCGTGGATTGCTGTGTGTTAAGAATCTTAATCATATTTAGATTAAGGGGGAATATGTTGGATTATTTATTTAATCTAAACATAAGTTATTTATTTGTTTGTTCTATTGAATAAAGTCTGGTGTACAGACGTGTATACATGGGTTGGAATAGGTCGTGGGTAGTTGAGATAAAGTAGGGAGAGTTAGAGATGAATCAGGTATGTATTTCCTGGTTTATCTTATCAACCTGTAGTATATAGCTTCTGTATGTATTTCGTATTGAACTATCTCTTCAGTTTTAGTTTAATTTCATTCGGCAACATATCAACTAGTTACTTTCATATACAGTGTCTTTGTTTAAACTCAATAATTATATACACAAAGTAGGATGGATATTTAGCTGTTGTCTTACCTCTGAAGTATTCAAACCTAGAATAAAAGACACGAGATGCAAACAAAATACGAAATGAAATAAGACACAGAATCGATGAAGCACCAGATGTCAGCAGGCAGCTGCTAGCAGGACCTGAAATTTTTAGTTTTACCTCAACTTACTTTCACCTGGGGATTAATTTAAGCTGCTAGCATCTTAAAATTTTAGTTTGAAGGGAAGTAAAAATGAATTATGAATCATATTCTAAATAAGATGCTTTAAGATTCTAGCAGATTATGTCTCCCATATTTAGTTTAATAATCGTATTCTACATTAGCCCTCAGGGATGTTAGCAAGCCACTGTATCGAGCTCAGAATAATGGCTAGTTTAGAGTCCTTTCACTTGACTAACTGTAAACTTATTTAAGGATCCAAAGATCAATCAAACATCATGTTTGTAACAGGACAACTAGGAAGCAAGTCTGACTAGAAGGATGCGTGCATGTTGAACAGTCATGGAGGCTCACATAGTTAATGAAGAAGAGACTAGTAGTTGTTGGCTGTTGAAAAGAAAATTAAGGGGACCTTCTCTGATTGAGCCATTACAATCTTCCTATGTAGCTGTCTTTAGCAAAAAAAAAATACTATAATACATGATCCTCATTAATATTTAATACACACGCATATGATCAGATCACAACTGTTTGTTGTTAAGTTTCGGTCCTACTCGGCTCCCTTAAAAAAAACTAATCCGACCAGCCTCTTGATTAACTCCGGTCTTTTTAAAACTGAGAGACCTACCAGATCAAGATTCATGTGTGTTGGAATTTTAATATAAGATACTGGTAAGGGCCGTTAACATGATCTTATATTAATATTCTAACAATATGTATCTGTACTCTTAGGCCATTGTGGACTAATGTTACAGTTTATACATGCACCGTAACTCTCACTACTACAAATTTTAACTTGCATAGCATTACATAGCGCTATTAAGTCCTGGAGAGACGCTGAGTTTGAATTTGTGCACATTTTTGGGTCCATCTGTTGTTCCTTGGTGTGATTGTGTCATGAGGTTGTTATGGTGATCACCACTAGTTCGTAATCAGTATTCAGTGGCATTATTTTTCCAACAGACATTTCTAAGTCTAGACCGACTGCACAACTGTATATCCTCCTGCATCCATTATTGCAACTGAAATAGAGTAGTATAATCCATCTATACATATTTCATTGTTTTTAATATCTCTGTGCCCGAGTGTGTGTGACATCTTCTAATTTAAAGTACTCTATCCTCAACGTGGATGAAGAAACTTGTGGCCAGATTCGTATTCAATACACAATTAGTTAACCAACTTACTAATATTTTGGACTAATTTGATTTAATATCATAAACAAGGTAAGTAGCCAAAAGAAAAAGATAAAACAGAAGAATATATGAAGGTTGATGGAGCTCATGTGCTGAGGAATATAGTGTTTAGTTTTGAATTTTAGTGGAGATTATCGAGAAGCACGCTCACTAATCTGGATTTAATCAAGAAAACAGTACTACTGACTGCAATGGCTACGAGAGAATATATGTCTCTACTTGCAGCATTGATTTGCACCCAACAATTAAAATAATTAGCTTCTTACAGAAAATGTTGGCTTTTTGCAGTTCAAAGTGCAGGAGTAAAGTTACGACTTTTTACCCTTCTGATCTCGGTAATCATATATGTTATAATTACTGATTAAGAGAATATTCAACCAAACTATGATTATGCCCTCTGTTGATAATGAATTGATGATTATCCTTCTTTTTCTTGATTAGAGAAATCATTGATGTCTGTATGCATGTAGTTTCTAGTTCCTGGTACTGAAAAATGACGAATAAAAAAGAACTCAAGTACTTTTGTAGTCTGAACTCTGCATAATTTATAATGGGATTCATCATGATGATCATAACTGAGTCAATCATATATACAAAAAGTACAAAACAATAAGTAATGATGAAGATATGATGAAACTTTTAGGTAATAATGCAAGTAATTTGACTTTATAGTTGATCATAGGTGATGAAACCATGATTACGGGTGATTAAATTTATGCGGATTAAAAAGGAAAAGAAAATTAGAAGAAATCTTATGAAAATAAATTCACTTTGTGGGCTAGTGAATTTGGTCAAGGTTTAGGAAATGAGTGGTTGAATGGGAGTGGAGAATGTGAGGGAAAAGGATAGAATGGAGTGGTAATAGGGCCAAGTGACTCCAATGCTTTAACTTGTGACCTGAGAAATTTTAGATAATTTGCAGCCTCATCTAGCATTGATGCTGTGTCCATCTTGTTTCCACCAGGAACCAACATTTGCAACACCCTAATTTTCTCACTTATTTTTTCCCTTCTTTGCCTTGCTGCCACTGTTTGCGGATCACTTGATATTCTCACATTCTTTCTCTTTGGCTTCACAGCAGTTTCCAGCTCTCCTATATTCAGTGGCCTAAATGCTGCTGCTCTGTACATCATCTCCTTCATCTGTGCTATTGTCTCCGAATCTGGCTCCTCGTCACAGTTAGATGAATGATCTGGCTGCTGAAAGTTGATGTTTGATGAACTCGGGTGTTTCTCCAGTCTGGCCTTCTTTACTCTTGGTTGATTGTCAGAAATGAACCCAGAAGAGTAATTAGTCCTTTTGTCAGAACATTGAGAAATGGCTTCATTTGTTTCACAGGCGGGGCTGCTTCTGTTGCCGGGTTTAGCTTTGTTTGTGGCAGTGATGTTCTCGTGGTATACTGAGGGTACGGAGCTGAGGTTCCATAACTTTTTTCCATCGGAGAAAAGTATGGAGTTTATGTCATCATCTTCAGCTGATGTATCTGTGTTGCTATTAGTTGCAGATAGCAAACAATCAAGGGACCCTAAAGAATCAGTCTTTGTTGAAGCTGTAGTCTTGCCATCAACATATTGCGGCTGGCCAAGTACTGGCATATCTGAATTAACCATTAGGCCACACAAAGGGTCCATGACTTGAGGTCTTGTTGCTGAAGAAAAAAACTCTGCACCATCTGAGGCTTCTCCCCATCCCCAAGAACAAGAGTTGGCCAACACTTTTTCAGCAGCTAATCGTAAGGCTTCTTGGCTTCGCAAATAATTAACACTTGCGATTTGTTGCTCCATTTGATTAGCTTTGTGGTTCAAATTAGAACAATTGAATTCATGGGGTGATTCAGTAATTGAACTGTTAAGTATAGCAGCATATCTCTCCCCCATATCAGATAACTGATTGCTCCACGAGGACGCCACATTTGTTGCAGCTGGTGAGCAACCCCAACCCAAATTATCCATGGAATTTGAAGTACGTAATCCTATGAAGAAGAGGTTACAACACCAGTTAATACATTCATGCAATATTTTTTGACAGTAAGGAGATCAGAACTAGAGCTAAGAACAGGACTTACAGATACGAGTCAAGTCAAAAAAGGGCTGCTAATGTACCGGCTTAGGAACAAATTTGACAGAACAAAACGGTTGGATTAAGCTTCAGCTCTTTATGTCAACTTACACACAATCCACTTGCAGCTTTAACCACCCACAGATCATAAAAAGCAGCTGTGATCATCACAAAACAGAAGCATTGATAATGTCAGATTTAGTAACTCAATGTCACGTTGTCTCTCACGTTAACAAAAAAAGAACGCGAGATCCCCACGAGTTCAGAATTAAAATGCAGAGAGAATTTGAAATTACATCTACTCAATTAAAAACTTAGTTTGAACATGCAATTTTTGTGTGTGTGAAGCTAACCTTGATCTGTTAGGAGAATATGTGTGCTGAAACTTGAAAGACTTGATTATAATTGACAAGAGACTTGATTATAATTGACAAGAGTGAACAGTGTCGTGGAACAGCCAACTAGTTCAGCCAACTTATATATAGTGTTAGATACCAGAACTACTAGATTATTCAAGAAAAGGATGTAAACAGGCATGGTTCATCTAATAGTTTTGTGGGCGCTATATTATACCCGGTGCTAAGGGGGCCAACCTGGAATCCTCCCTACACAAAAGTAATCAATTGCCCTAAAATCTTAAAAAAATATATAGAGGTAGAAGGTCTCGTAATCTTATGTTATTCAACAATTTTAAGGCCTCATAATTTTCTTCTTGGGGTCTCTTATTGTTACCATTCAGAATCAACAATAATAAAGAAAAAACTGATGGCATAAAAAGGACCGGCCGCCTGGCATGGTGAAACTCCATGCGCTGTCAGTAAATTTTCAGCTAATTGCGCAGCATATGACTGTAAAAAATGAGCATGCATGCCTAGTTATGAGTATAAAAATTATAACTAATCAGCTTTACTTAACCTTTTTACTTACTTTTATTAGTTTTATGGCATAATTAGGAGAGAATATTGTTCTCTTTATCTCGGAGATTGCCACTAATCACTTTAATCTCGAGTGCTCAATCATTTTAACCGTCTGAAGTACATTCTTTGAAGCATGTATAATTAAAAGTACTCGCGCACTTATTTTATATTAGCTTAAAATCCGTGCTATGCACGGACGGCACATATTTTTTTTTAATATAACATAATTCGAAAAAAAAATACTTGAATTCAATTCTTAATTTTGTTCATTTAAAATTTTAAATGATATGACTTCATGATAATTATATAAGTAAACGTATATGTTCATAACTTTTTAGAACATTTAAACTTATTTAAATTGATAACATTAATAAGGGAGAAAATATTATTATAATGGAATTATTATTTTATTAAGGGTAAAAATATAATGTTTTCATTATGTTGGTACCTTAAAAAACTATTATTTTAGCATGATGATTACTTAATGATAGAATGCCCAGAATACCCCATTTTCCAGTCCCAACTACCCCAAAACACCCGGATGCGCGTGGACTGCCCAAAATACCGACGGATTACGCATTATAGCAGTGCGTATACAATCTTCAATTTTTTTGTAAAGGATACGCATGTGTGCTATGCCTATTCAGTTTTTGAAAAATAAGGAACCTAAAAATAAAAAACTGAATACGCATGTCACACACATGCGTATCTTTTATAAATTTTAAAAAAATGAAATTCTCATGTTGGACATGCGTATTCAACAGGTAATTTGGGCACTCCGTCCCGCCAAATGGTATTTTAGGCACTAAGCCCTCAAATTGTGGGTATTTTGATTTTTCACCCCTTACTTAATCGATTAACTATAACTCTATAAAATATATTTGAAAAAACAATATTACTGATTGAACGATATAGTTTTATTGATAATTCTAAGTGTATTTTAAAAAAATTATGTTTTAAATAAAATTTGATTTTTTATTTCACATGAATTGGATACGAATTATACTTAGTCTAATATTAATTTGATTTATCTCGGATCAGTGATTTACATTATTTTATTTTAACCTGATACCCAATACACCGACTAAATTAAACTAATTATTTTTAGTTTAATTTTATTTTTTTTTAAATTCCGGATCAATAAGATAATTTTATTTTAGACTGAATAATTAGTATATATGTTTTTTTGTTAGTCGAATTGTATTATTATTTTAATTTTGTGTTAGTCTGAATCAATTATATAATGTATATTTTTATCCTGGATAAATAAAATATATTATTTTGTTTATCAATGTTCATTAGTATAATTGTTTTAGGAGAATTGATAGTATTATTATTTTTTCTTAACTCGAGTCACATTATATATTGTTTTATAAAATATGCATGTACCTTAACAAGACTAAGACAATTTGTCAACCCTAAGTAAGTTGTATTGTTATCTAAATTTGTATTTTATACTTTAACACTTAAAGTCTGTAAAAATGCAAATGAGCAGACTGAAGTCTTTTTCCTGAAACAGTATCAAGCCTAAGGATTCTATCTGGAAGAATATCAAGGTGATCTTGCCTCAGAAGAATTTTGAAGAAACTTGGAGTTGAATAAATCTGTTTGATTAAAAATACTCTAAGTCAAGATCTCTACAAGTCACAGATTTAGTGTTATAGAGAAGTCATTCGAGAACTGTTAGTCCCTTAACAATGTAACAAGAATTACAGAAGGGGGGTTGAATGGAATTCTTGAAACTTTTTCTTGAATAAAAATGTTCTAACTCAAATATATATATAAGTGTGAATTGATTAGCAGAATGCGGAATAGTTACTTAAAATGAATCAAAACACAAGTAATTAAAAACAAGAGTCTTTAAAAACTTTCTGGTGGATTTGAATGATTCCACCAGAGATATATAATATATATCGAGAGAACTCTATGTGCGAAAAACTCACAGCTGCTTACAAAATGATAACAACTAAGAACGAGAGAAATGCTAAAAATACAGCTTACAAATGTTTCTCTCTTGGTTGCTTAGTTCCTTAGTTTCTATTCTATTGCTGCTTCTTGGTTTATATATCACCAAGATTACAAAGTAATAGGACATGATAATAAAACAAAAACTATCAAGTCTAATACAATGCTACTTCATTACTCTATTCCAGCAACTTTGAGTATCTTCATAATAGCATGGAAATGGCAATGCTTCTTTGTTCTCGAAAACCCAGTTGAATAGGCTACCACATTACATTTGCATACACTCGATGCATGTGACTGTGTTGTCACTGTCAACAGATATTTGAATTCTTTATCCGTCGGGTTTATGATCATCTGTCGAGTTATTGATCATCCGTCAGGTTGTTGATCATCCGTCGAATTCATTGTTGTTTATCCGTTGGGTAGCAATCAGGCACTTGACTCCATTTCATTTATGCACATCATCTATGTACAATTAATCAACCTATTCTGCATATCTAGTTAAAGTCAACATGACTTAAGTACTACTACAGATTGTAAACAATTTGTATGCAGAAATGTGCTACAGACTTATTGTTACAGCTACTCACTCGATTGATAATAAGTCATCATCCATCGGGACTGAAATGAGTTATCCGTCGGGACTATAATTCTTATCCGTCGAGTGCTACATTTTCACTAAGTAAAATCTACCAAGGTGTTTTGTTCATGAAATCATCAAGTACACAACATATATACAACAATCTCCCCCAATTTATGTCTACTGGAATTGTAGCAATAAATTAAGAGATACTTGATGATAACAAAACACCCTATAAATACAACTTTAAAAGATAGTAGATAATACTGAAAAGTGCTTCAAATAACAAAATGTACAAAGTTTTGCTCACAGTCATTTTCAAGATGCTCCTCTAGCCTGAGCAGATTTATCTAGTTTCTTGAAGATTTGGATCTCTTTTCAAGCTTTTTGTTATTTTCTTCAATCTGATTTTGGAGCTGCCTGTGGAATTCCAGTTCATCAGATTCTGAGAGATTTAGCTTTACTTGCATTTTCAAGAGAGTCTCATTGCTAGAGATGCTCAGTTGGTCTTCTAATCTGAAAAAATCTTCTCACTCCTTTGTCATCCATGAACTCCATTAGCCAGTAGGGCCTTAGATGCACTCTTCTCCCTGTGTAAGGGATGATTAGAGTCTTTGGGAGTGCATCTTTAGCTCTAATACTCCTTAGTTCTTCAATCTTCTTCAGTACCAATCTTCTTGCTGTAACATTGAACCCAAAGTTCTTCTTGAAAGATGAATAAACTTTAATCAGTACAGCTTGGCTTTCTTGAAAGATCCTGTGAAGTGGCCACTGAATCTCATTTCCTCCCTTGTACTTGAACACTAACCTTTTAGGTAGGTTTCTGTATGCATCAATTCCTCTCACTTCATCTAGTTCATCTAGCTAAAGGTTTAGATCAGAAAATTCCTTGATGTCACACAAGTACATATAATCTCCTTTGTTGACTTTAGATTGAGCTTTGACTAGAGACTTGGATTTGAGAGGTGACAACTTCACTTTCTTGACTGCTCTTGACTTTGTTCTCTTCGGCTTGTTAAGGATTGGCAGATTGAAGTCAGGAATTGGTATGTTCTCCCAATCTATTGGCTCATCCTTAGGCACAATAGGTTCACCATGAATATTCCTGTAAGGATCCACTACCTTGATATCTTCAAATACCACAGAGGGTTTTGATGCTTGAGTTGTAGTTGAAGTGGACTCCTTGGGAAACTGATTCTCCAATTCCTTATCAACAATGTCTAGTTTCCTTTTGGTTCTTTTAGCCAGTTCCTTGATTCTTGAAGACTTCTTCTGTTGTTCAACTTGTTTCTTTGGATCTTGAGATTCAATGATTTCAGATGGCTGAGCAGAAATTTGTTGTGATAAATTTACAGCATGTAGCTTGGCCAAGATAGCAATTTGCTCTTTCTTTTGTTTAGCCTTTTTAGCATCTAGAGCAGCTTGCTTCTTTTTCTGCTTCAATCTAGCCTTTTCTTCTCTCTTTGCTTGAGCAAATTGAGGATGTCCAGCCACCACACAAATTTCTTTCCCATTCCTGAAAATTTTAGCAATTCTCTTTTTGGAAGCTGAATCAGCTGGATCTTTGTAGAAAGCAATTGACCTTGACAGAAGCTTATTTTCATCAGGCTTAGGTGTCTCATACACAGTATCCAAAGGGTTCTTCAATGATAATTTTGGATAATTTACCCTTGGTTTCAGAATTATTTCAGCCTTTGGAGATTTGATGCAGGATGACTGTCCCCTTTCCAGATAGTCCATGCTCATCTCATTCACAGAGATTTGCTTGACTTGAGAGTGATGGATGGCTGACTTTACTGGCTCCTTGACTAGTCCAAACTTCTTTTGTATATCCTCATCAATCTTCTCCCAGTTGATTGGCTTCAACTGCTTCATTTCAGTTGCTCTAATGTTGGCTGCTGCTTCATTTATCAGATCTATACTGTTTGTAACTGGTGGCTTTGAGATAGTAATTGAAGGCACAATTACTTTACTGATTTGAATTTAAAGCTTCTCCCTCTCACTTGGTCCTTTCTCCCCCTTTTCGTTATCATCAAGTTGAGCAGAGGAGGGGGTTTGAGCAGCCACCAGTTTTTGAAGTAAATCTGTCTGTTGGGCTTGATGAAGATGAATGGCTGTTAAAGATGCTTCCATGGATGACATTCTTGTATTCAATGCATCTATCTTGGTTGCAAGATCAGAATTTTTTCTTAATTGCCTCTTGATGTCAAGCATTGTAGCTTCTGGAAGCTTAGAGTCCATTTTTTCTGAAATGGCCTTCTTCATTGCTTCATCTTCACTATCCCCACATTCATCACCAAAGAAATCAGCTGAGCCACCAGTCTCATAATCCACATCACCAGCTGTAGAGGGCAAAGCTGTGATGGCATCCTTAGCTCTTATCATAGACTGTATGGTATGCACCAGATTGAGCATCCTTTCTGTATTGTCATTGCCCTGTTCAGCTAGAAGTTGATAAGCTGGAACAGGGTGAGTAAATGCCTCAGCATCAAGGGAGGTGGAATCTATAACAGCTTTAGGTTGCTGAGATAGTCCCTCCCTGTCTGCATCCTGGACATTCATTAACTCACTAGCAATGACATCCATCCTTATAGCTCCAGTACCTGTATTTCTCTCGTTTTCTCTCTTTTGTTGCATCAGGGTCTCACCCTGGCTCCCCACCCTCACACCCTCACATTCACCTTCTAAGGTGGGACTCCTCTCACTTTCTTTTGCCAATCCTGAAGAAATGGATTGCATAATTTCACTCATTTCCTCTCCTTTTTCCTGGGAGCAACCCAGACACTCACTCAAAACACTCTTCTCTCTCAATCCTAATAGTGACTGTACAACCACTAATTCTTCTGCACTTGAAATAAATGAAGTTTGAAGCTGTTCAGAGATACTCGACGGATGAGTGATATCCATCGGGTGAGTGGTTTTGCTATCCGACGGATAACTGCTGTTAAGCTTATCCGTCGGGATACAATCACTACTCGACGGATGAGCAATATCCATCAAGAGAGTAGAAATGAATGAACTAGGAATGGAAACTATTGTGGACTCTGTGCTGATTGAAGATATTTTGGGCACAGATGATTCAACAGTTCCTGAAAGAATGGGCAAGTGAGCCAACAAATCATCTAAAAGATGATGCTCACTTGCATTAGATTTTGGCTTCCCCAATAAAGTTAAAGAAGGGGATTCAGGAATTGATGTGTTTATCATATCCACATCCAGTGAGTTTGTGGGTGAGTTTGGTGTTTGAGGTGCTTCTACTACTAGAGATTTTGGTTGTGACTCCACATTTATTGGAGTAACATCAAACTGTATTTGTGAAGGTGCAGTGACTGTGTCTTTAGCACCAATTTGCACAGTGTGTGTACCCTGTGCATCCCCAAGGGTTTTATATTTCTTCTTTCTGGCATAAGTTTGGGGTGAGCTTGCGTCCCTAACCCTCTTGGCCCGTGCTCTTGGTTGAGAGCTATGTTCAATAACTATATCCTTTTGGGAAGATGCAGCTAGAAATGAGCTTTTATCCTTTTTAAGCACTGCAGTTTATTGGGAAACTGCAGTGTGGCTAGGCTGGGAACCACTCAACTTTCCATCCTTATCCTTAGGGTTTCTTTTATGTTCACCCCTTCCCTCACTTGTCTTATCCACCTGCACACTCCCCTCTTTGGTTTTGGTGGATTTTGCAACTGGCATCTTTTGAGAGATACCGGAGGGGGCTTTGTTTGATTTGGATTTTGAAATATTTGCAGGTTTGGTAGCTTGGGTAGGCAACTGTTGGGTTATTGACACAGTTTCCATAGCCACACTAGAACTCAAAGAAATTAGTGAGGTTGGAATAGTGGTAGGAATAGATGAACTTACCTCACTTACCTGAGGTGCTTCCATTACAGGGAAATAGAACAGTGGCACCTCCTTGTGATGATTGGCCCTGTTCAAATCTGCACTGAGCCTTCTCTCTTGAACTCAACAATCTAATTTGTTGTTAGGGTTCTCATGCACAAAACCATCAGAGAGATGGTTAGCTAACATCATAAAGAATCTAGCATAATACACATTCTTACCTCTCTTATTTAACTCTCCTATTTAAAACCTAACTCAAACAAAACAAGGTCACTGAAATTATAGAATTTATCTGTAACTAGCATGTAGAGCATGTAGAGCATGAAGATATTGACTGAATCAAAATTACTGACTTTACCTGAAAAGACCTTTATCACTACATCACACATAAAACTCCATTCTTTCCTAAGGCCCAGTCTCCTAATGTCACTTAACTTAGAAGTAGAAAGAGTATAGTTCATGGAATTAAGCATATTGATTATATCAGTGTTAGTGTGTGGTGAGGTCACAGTGTTGTCAGGAATCTTGAAACATGCTTTTATAACATCACTATTGATACAGACTTCTTTACCTTTAATGGTGAATGTGATTGTCTTATCTGTTGAGTTGTATGTAGCAGTGGTCCACATCTCTTCAACAACTTCACAAAAGATTGTGGGAGATTCCAGCATGGCATAGCTAAGCTTGCAATTCTTCACAAAGTCCATCATCTTGTGATAGTCACCAGATTGCTGAATACCCTTGTTTACTAGTGCAGTGAAATTGTTCTTCTCATAAATAAACCCAGTTTGAGACATAATCTTGACAACGGGCGCCATTGTTAGAGAATGATAGCTTGAAGAGAAAGAGTAAGTGCTTTGAAAGAGAAAGAAATTTGAGCAGTTGATTTGAGAATGATAAAAGAAAAACAATTGAAATGAAATAAGCTTTTATACTATCTCAAAAATAACTGCTAAAAATAATTAAGTAAAATAAAGTAACCAAAGAAAATTGCCTAAAATAGCCGTTTAAAAATAAACTGTAAAAATTCCACCCATTATCCGTCGTGTTATGCTTACAAACTGTAAGTATACTCGATTGATAGTGTTCAGGGAATTAACGGCTGAGATTAAGACAATTCGACAGATGAGGATTGACTGTTATCCGTCGAGTCATAAAATATTCCATAAAAATAATTGATTTTTATTAGCAAATAGTATATCGACGGATGATCAAACTCGATGGATAAGGATCATCCGTCGAGATGTAAATTTTGACTTAGCCAAAATTTCATTCAGGACCGAAAAATCAATTAAATTTCTAGCTGCATATCAACTTGAAAATTATCTCATATAGATTTAAGACAAATTAAGCATACCTAACTCACTTACCAACCTTGAAAAGGTGGATTCATCCAGTGGCTTGGTAAAGATATCTACAAGCTGCTTCTCACTTGGAACAAAGTGTAGTTCCACAGTACCATTCATTACGTGTTCCCTTATGAAGTGGTACTTGATATCTATGTGCTTTGTCCTTGAATGTTGTACTGGATTTTTAGTGATGACAATTGCACTTGTGTTATCATAGAAAATAGGAATCCTCTCAACTTGCAAACCATAGTCTAGCAATTGATTTTTCATCCATAATATCTGTGCACAGCAACTACCAGCAGCAATATATTCAGCTTCAGCTGTAGAAGTAGAAACTGAATTTTGCTTTTTACTGAACCAGGACACAAGCTTGTTTCCTAGAAATTGACAGGTTCCTGTTATACTTTTTCTATCAATTCTACAACCTGCATAATCTGCATCTGAATAACCAGTTAGATCAAAACCAGAATCTCTAGGGTACCAAATGCCAAGTTTTGGTGTTCCCTTGAGATATCTGAAAATTCTCTTAATAGCTATTAAGTGAGATTCTCTAGGATCAGCCTGAAATCCAGCACATAAACATGTAGAAAATATTATATCTTGCCTACTAGCTGTTAAGTACAGAAGTGAGCCAACCATGCCCCTATAACTTCAAATTTCCACAGACTTTTCAGTAGTATTTAATTCAAGCTTAGTTGCAGTAGCCATGGGAGTTTTTGCAAATGTGCAATCCATTAGATCAAAATTCTTTAAAAGATCAAAAATATATTTGGTTTGACTAATGAATATTCCATCACTAACTTGCTTAACTTACAAACCTAGAAAGTAAGTTAGTCTCCCCATCATACTCATTTCATACTTACTTTGCATCAATTTGGCAAAATTTTTGCAAAGTTTCTCATCTGTAGAGCCAAAAATAATATCATCTACAAAAATTTGAACAAGTATACTAGAGCCATTAGCATTTCTAAAGAATAAGGTTTTATCTATAGTACCTCTTGTGAAATGATTTTCTAAAAGGAACTTTGATAAAGTGTCATACCAGGCTCTAGGTGCTTGCTTCAATCCATAAAGTGCTTTAAAAAGATAATAGACATGTTCTGGAAAATTTGGATCTTCAAAACCAGGAGGTTGACTGACATAGACTTCCTCCTCCAAATCTCCATTCAGAAAGGCACTTTTGACATCCATTTGATAGACCTTGAAATTGGCATGGGCTGCATAGGCTAAGAAGATTCTGATGGCTTCAAGTCTTATAACAGGAGCAAATGTTTCATCAAAATATATTCCTTCTTGTTGACAATAGCCCTTAGCAATCAATCTAGCTTTGTTCCTGACTACTATGTCATTCTCATCCATATTGTTTCTGAATACCCATTTCGTGTCTATTGGATTCTTTCCTTTAGGCTTGGGCACCAGCTTCCATACATTATTCCTTTCAAATTGGTTTAGCTCCTCCTGCATAGCTAAAATCCAATCAGGATCCAACAAAGCTTCTTCTACCTTCTTTGGTTCTTCCTTGGAAAGAAAGCTGCTGTATAGACATTCTTCTTGAGTTGCTCTCCTGGTTTGAACTCTAGAAGAAACATCACCAATTATGAGCTCAAAAAGGGTGATCTTTTGTCCATTTTCTTTGTTGAGGTAGATTAGCTCTAGATGAAGAGGCCTCATTGTTGTCTTGATGTGTGATTGAGTTTTGATTGTTAGAAACTCCCCTTGAGTTTGTGGATCTTTGATTTGAGAAAGGGGAACTTTCTATAGGTGATCTATCCTGACTTCCTGCTTCTTTTGATAACCCGACGGATGGTGAATTTTGAGTACCGACGGATGAAGCTGGTTGTCTCCCGACGGATAACGCAGATTGCCTCCCGACGGATGAAACATTATGCAACTCGACAGATGTTGAGTTTTGTGCTTCATTGGTAATAGATTTTTCTGCATTATTCTTTGATACTGTTTCTTGATCACTTTCATCATCACTGTCATCACTAACCATCTCCATATTGTCGAATTTGAGGCTCTCATGGTAATCTCTATCTTGAAGTCCTTCAATCTTTTTATCATCAAACACAACATGTATTGATTCCACAACAATGTTGGTTCTTAGATTGTAGACTCTATATGCTTTACCAACAGCATATCCAACAAAAATTTCTTTATCTGCTTTAGCATCAAACTTCCCATTTTGATCAGTTTGATTTCTCAGGATATAGCATTTACAACCAAAGACATGAAGAAAATTTAGAGTTGGCTTCTTGTTCTTGAACAATTGATAGGGAGTCACGCATCTTGCTTGATTAACCAGGGAAATATTCTAAGTGTAGCATGCAGTATTTACAGCTTCAGCCCAGAAATATGTTGGCAGTTTAGATTCTTCAAGCATTGTCCTTGTAGCTTCAATAAGTGATATGTTCTTCCTTTCCACTACTCCATTATGTTGTGGAGTTCTTCCTGCTGAAAACTCATGCAGAATCCCATTTTCCTCACAGAATGCTCTCATGACTGAATTTTTGAACTCAGTTCCATTATCACTCCTAATTCTTCTAACCTTGAAATCAGGATGATTATTGACTTGTCTTATGTTATTGATGATGATTTTACTAGCCTCATCTTTAGACTTTAGGAAATATGTCCAAGAGAACTTTGAGAAATCATCTACAATTACTAGGCAAAATCTTTTCCTTGAGATGGACAACACATTGACTGGTCCAAACAAATCCATGTGTAGCAGTTGCAAAGGTTCTTCAATTGTTGAATCAAGTTTCTTCCTGAATGATGCTTTAATCTGCTTCCCTTTTTGACAGGCATCACACAGTCCATCCTTAGAAAACTCTACTAGAGGAATGCCTCTAACCAGTTCTTTCTTTACTAGCTCATTCATGGTCTTGAAGTTTAAATGGGATAGCTTCTTGTGCCATAGCCAACTTTCATCCTGACTTGCTTTACTGAGAAGACAAGTGACAGATTCTATATTAGATGAGTTGAAATCAGCTAGGTACACATTTCTTTTTCTCACACCAGTGAGAACCATTTTGTTGCTTCTTTTGTTAGTCACAACACAGGCTTCTGAGTTGAAGGTTACTGAGTTGCCTTTATCACAAAGCTGGATGATACTCAACAAGTTGTGTTTGAGACCATCCACTAAGGCAACTTCCTCAATGATGACATTGTCCTTTGAAATCAAGCCATATCCCATAGCATAACCCTTGCTGTCATCTCCAAAAGTAATACTTGGGCCAGCTCTCTCCTTCAACTCTGTGAGCAGGGTAGAATCACCAGTCATGTGTCTTGAACAACCACTATCCAAGTACCAAAGATTCTTTCTATTTCCCTGCACACATCAAAATCAAATCAAGTTGATTTTGATACCCAAGTTTCCTTGGGTCCTGCCTTGTTAGCTTTCTTTTTCTGTTTCTTAGGCTTTATCTCATTTGACTTGGGGATATCAGATTCATCCTTGGTCATTTGAGTTGGGCCTTTGAAACCATTCATTGCAACATAATTATCATGCATATTATAATCAACAGGGAATGGCATGCTATTAGTGAACATGTTATTCCAGTCAGGCATGCTAAATGGCATTTGTGGCATACTAAATACAACATAATATGGATTAGGTACAAATGACATATTAACAAACTGTGCATTCAAATTATGTGTAGACATAGCATTCATAGGCATGGGAGGCATGGCATTCATGTTAGGAAAGTGAGGTGGCACAGACATGGAAGTATGCATGGCAAATTTGCAATTAACAGACAAATGATTTACACTACCACACTTGACATAGATTTTTTTAGGAGCATATTTATTAGGTATGTAGTTATTGTGTTTGTTAATCCCTACTTTACCATTTCTATTATTTTTCTTTTTAACCTCTGTTTTCACCTTAATCTTTTTAAGTCTGTCACTTAACTGTTTGACAGTCATGTGACCAACATTAGCCTTTTTCCCTTTCTTGACTTGACCCGATTCTCCTGAAACAAAGTTCTTGGAAACAGATCCATACTTTTCATTCAGCTTAACAAGTTTGGCTTTACTGATAAGCTTGCTTACAGCCGACGGATGAGGATTTTCATCAGTCGACGGATAACCCTTTTTGTTAACCGACGGATGATCCTCATCATCCGTCGAGTCTGCATATGTTAGCACTCCATCCACCAAATTTGGTTCTAGTTTTCCTTGTTCTTTTTCCAGGCTGCATCATAGAAGGACTCGATTCCTTGAACTTTGGTAATTTGAGCATGGACATCTCTAGATGTTTTCCATGCCTTAATCACCTCCTGTTCACGCTCGAGCTGCTTTTTCAAAATTTCTTCTTTGTTCAATGACTCGTTAATTCCTCCTTGGCAATCTTACACTCAATTCTTATTTTTTCAAAATCAATGAACTGAGACTCTAGCACATTATTTCTCTCACTTAAAAATAAATTGTTTTCTTTGATTTTAGCATTTTCTTTAGTAAGAGACTTAAGTTTAACACGCAAATGATATAAATCTGTAGACATGTCATTTATAGCATCATTACACTCAGCTTTAGATAAATGTGCAAGGTTTGTAGTAATTAGCTGATTACTTGAAGAACTTGTTTCTGTTTCATCAGACTTGGCCATTAGGGCTAGATTGACATAGCTGACATCTTCATCTTCATCCAGACCATCTGCTGCCCAGTCATTTTCTTGTGTAATGAAAGCCCTTTCCTTTTGTTTGAGCAGCTCAAAGTATTTTTGCTTATAATCCACAGGCTCAAAATTTTTCTTACTGGAATCTGATTTTTTACACTCACTGGCAAAGTGCCCTGCCAAGCCATATTTGAAACATTTGAATTTTGATTTATCCACCATGTTTCTATTTGGCTTGGCTGCTCCAAAGTTCATTTTGAACTTGAGCTTGGAAAATCTTCTGGAAAGAAATGCTAAATGTTCATCAATGTCTTACATGTCATCTTGGCTCAAAGAATCTTCACTTTCTACTGCAAGCCCCTTGCCCTTGCTTTCACAGACCCTTGAAGTTGACTCAATAGCTTCCATCTTCATCTCCTTCTCTTTCTCTAACTCAACAACTAGTGCAATGTACCCTCCTTTCTTCTTTCCTCTCTGCATCCTCTCATCTTGCTCTATTTCAAGCTCATAAGTTTTCAGAATGCCATACAGTCTCTCCAAAGTAAACTACTTATAATCTTGTGAGTTTCTTAATGAGACCGTCATTGGTTTCCATTCCTTTGGAAGAGATCTAAGGGATTTCAGATTGGAGTCTTTTGTCTGATAGACCCTTCCATGCAACTTTAGAGCATTTAGCAGTTTTTGAAACCTACTAAAAATGTTAGTGAGAGACTCACTTTCTTCATTATGAAAATGCTCATATTGCTGAATCAGTAGCTGCATCTTGTTTTCTCTAACTTGCTCAGTGCCGTCACAAATAATCTGTATTGTATCCCAAACATTCTTGGCAGTTTTGCAGTTGATAATGTTGTCAAACATATCACCATCAACTCCATTAAACAGGATATTCATGGCCTTTTTATCCTTCCTGACTTGTTCAATATCAGGATCAGACCATTCATGCCTTGGCTTGGGGATATATAGCTCATTTCCAGTTGCAGCTCTCATTGGAACATGAGGGCCTCTTTCTATGTAGTCCACATAGGCCTCATCTTGAGAAAGCCAATGAAGATGCATCTTTACCTTCCAATGATGGTAATTATCTTTATCCAAAAAAGGAATCTTGACTCCAACATCCTTCTTGTTCATCTTGCTGTATTGTTTTGATCTTTAAACTCTTTGTTCTTCAAGAGCTTGCTCTGATACCAATTGTTAGTCCCTTAATAATGTAACAAGAATTACAGAAGGGGGGTTGAATGAAATTCTTGAAACTTTTTCTTGAATAAAAATGTTCTAACTTAAATATATATATAAGTGTGAATTGATTAGCAGAATGCAGAATAGTTACTTGAAATGAATCAAAACACAAGTAATTAAAAACAATAGTCTTTAAAAACTTTTTGGGGGATTTGAATGATTCCACAAGAGATATATAATATATATCGAGAGAACTCTGTGTGCCAAAAGCTCACAGCTGCTTACAAAATGATAACAACTAAGAACGAGAGAAATGCTAAGAATACAGCTTACAAATGTTTCTCTCTTGGTTGCTTAGTTCCTTAGTTTCTATTCTATTGCTGCTTCTTGGTTTATATATCACCAAGATTACAAAGTAATAGGACAGGATAATAAAACAAAAACTATCAAGTCTAATACAATGCTACTTCATTACTCTATTCCAGCATCTTTGAATATCTTCATAATAGCATGGAAATGGCAATGCTTCTTTGTTCTCCAAAACCCAGTTGAATAGGCTACTACATTACATTTGCATACACTCGACGCATGTGACTGTGTTGTCACTGTCAACAGATATTTGAATTCTTTATCCATCGGGTTTATGATCATCCGTCGAGTTATTGATCATCCGTCGGGTTGTTGATCATCCGTCGAATTCATTGTTGTTTATCCGTCGGGTAGCAATCAGGCACTTGACTCCATTTCATTTATGCAGAATTACAAGACATCATCTATGTACAATTAATCAATCTATTCTGCATATCTAGTTAAAGTCAACATGACTTAAGTACTACTATAGATTCTAAACAATGTGTATGCAGAAATGTGCTACAGACTTATTGTTACATAAGCTACTCACTCGATGGATAATAAGTCATCATCCGTCGGGACTGAAATGAGTTATCCGTCTGGACTATAATCCTTATCCGTCGAGTGCTACATTTTCACTAAGTAAAATCTACCGAGGTGTTTTGTTCATGAAATCATCAAGTACACAACATATACACAACAAGAACTCTAAATGACTTATCGAGAAGTCACGAAAGCAACTAGAGAACTCAGAGAGATATCGACAAGTCAAGAAGACCTGAAGGTTGGAGATATCGATAAGTCATTTCTTCACTAGAGAACTCAGAGTTATCGATAAGTCTACATTCATTAGAGAACTCTGAGTTATCGATAAGTCAAAATTCACTAGAGAAATCTAAGTTGTCGACAAGTCAAAGTGAAGACATGATGCTGAGAGATCTCGACAAGCCAAAGTTTCATTCGAGAACTCAGAGACCTCTATAAGTCAAATTCACTAGAGCATTAGAGATCTCGATAAGTCATTATACTTATTGAGATGTCAAGATTTTTATATGCCTAATTGGAGATCTCGAGTGAAATTCTCAAAGTACAAAATCACAGACCAGTTCAATATTCAAGATAAACAATCAACAAACAATCCAACCAGCTGGATTGACAAGTTTACAAAAAGCAGCTTGAAGAATGTGCAAGATCAATGGTGAAGATTAACTGACAGAGGAAGATCAAGATAATCACAAGATGCTAAAGATATGCTAAGTCAGAAATGGAAGAGTTACTTTTCTATAAATATAAATGACAAGTGACAGTTTAGAAAAAGCTAATAGCATGTCTTATTGTACACTGTGTAAACCAACAGTTAATTGAATTATAAAGTTAACACTGGTCCTTCAGTCAGAAGTAACAATTTAGATAGAAATCTTATACCTCTCTCAAGAAGAAGCTAAGCTCTTTAAACAAAGAACCTAGAAATTTTGTAGCAAAACATTCTTGATTTTTAATATAAAAATTAGAAAGAATTGTATTTTGCACCCCTTATATTTGACCAAAACTCAATTTTGTATACCTATTTTCATAAATTGCAGTTTGCACCCCTCTACTTTGAAATCCGCTTTAAGTTGCACCCTTTTTGCCAAATGTTGTCATCTTTTTTGCCCAAATTATTGTCTTCAATAACATATATAATCTATTATTGAAGAGAAAAGACGAGATATATTGTTGGAGATAGCAATTAGGGCTAAAAAATTAGGCAAAAAGGTTGCATGTTGAAGCGGATTTTAAAGTAGGAGGATGCAAACTGCAATTTATGAAAATAGGTATACAAAATTGAGTTTTGGCCAAATATGAGGGGTGCAAAATGCAATTCTCTCTAAAAATTAAGTGAGTTTTGAAAAGATTGTGTTCTTATTTATTGCATGTTTATTTACTGCATTAACACATCGTCTTTACAAGATTAAATTTACTTTGTTCAACCAAAAATATTCAAGAAAAGCTCAAAAATAGAAAAATGCATTCACCCCACATATGTGTTATTCATTTCCTAACATATATCAACCAAATCTTAAGAATTATATTTAGTTTGTTTAAATTTAATTTAGCATGAAGTAACAAATTAGAATGATATAGATCTCAATATGAATTAAAATTTAAATTGGTAGAATAAGTTGAATTTAACATAAATTATAGTGATATAGAGTTCGATATAAAGTAGAATTGAAATTGGTAAATTAATAGAGGAAGTTGACTTCAATATCAACTAGAATTAGAATTGAATCTTAAGAATTATATTTAGTTTGTTTAAATTTAATTATCCTGAAGTAACAAATTAGAATGATATACAAATCAATATGAATTAAAATTTAAATTGGTAGAATAAGTTGAATTTAACATAAATTATAGTAATATAGAGTTCGATATAAACCAGAATTGAAATTGGTAAATTAATAGAGGAAGTTGACTTCAAAATCAATTAGAATTAGAATTGATCGACCCAATAATTAGAATTAGAACAATTAATGAAGGGTAATTAAGTAATTTTACCAGGTACCGACCGACTGACTACCAAACTTTTAATGTTTCGTCTATTATAATATAACTAGCCTAAAACCCGCGCAATGTACAGATTATTTTTAATATTATATCATTTTTTGAATTTAATTTAAAATCAAAATTTTAATTTTTGAAATTAATTTATTTAAAATTTTAATTAATATGATTTGATAATAACTATACATAGAATGGGAAGATGTAGTTTTCCTTTGCAAAACACATAAATCTAACTTCTGCAATGGATTCAAACATTTGGGTTTAAACCAGAATATTAACAACTTCTACAAGTAAATTTTAATCTGATTAACAAACATTTCAAATTAAGTACCAAGGGTCTTGTCATATGACAAGTTTTCACTGTCTTGTCTTGTGACAAGTTATCAAATATTTCTCATTTAGATCTGAATCTTTTGCAAACAGTTAGTGTACATGGCGAATCAGAATCTTGAGCAGCTCTACTCTAGGCTGACATTGGAGGAGGAGGATGTTGGAGGGATAGTAGTGGGTAATGAGGAAGTGAGACCAAATAAGAAAACTTTTATGTTGATTGGACGCTTGCTGACGGAAAAGAACGTGAATTTTACTGCTATGCAAAATGTCCTTGCATCTCTGTGGAGACCTAAGGAGGTGGTGGAGATACATAATCTGGGCGCGCAAAGGTACTCTTTTGTGTTCTATCACATACTTGATTTGCAAAAAGTGTTAGACGGAGGTCCGTGGACTTTTGAACAGAGCCTGTTAATATACCATCAATTAAAAGAAGGTGAGAATCCACAAGCAGTCGATTTGAATAAAGTAGAAATGTGGGTGCAAATCTATGATCTTCCAACCGGGTTTGTGTCTGATAGGATATTGCAGAGTATAGGAAATTATGTTGGTACATTTGTGAAAGAGGACCCGGCCAATTCTAATGGTGCATAGAGAATGTATGTTCGAATCAGAGTCTCTATGGATGTTGCTAAACCATTGAAGTGGCGTATGAAAATTAAGCAAGAAGGAGGTGAATGGAGCTGGATAAATTTTAAATACGAGAGACTCGGTACTTTCTATTTTGTGTGTGGTGTTCTTGGGCATACGGAAAGGGATTGTGAGGTAGTGTATGTTAATCCTAATAAGGAGTTTGACAGAGTGTATGGAGTTTGGTTAAGGGCACCAATTAAGAATGGAAAGGATCAAAATATAGGTGCGAAATGGCTAAGAAATGGAAATGGCGAAGCGAGTAGCTGGAAATCACAGAAGAATAGCTCGAGCTCATCAGGAAATGATTTCGGTGGTGGTGATAAGGCGGAAATGAGGTTCATGGAGGTGGACGGTATCATACGCGAAATTCCAGGAGAAAAAGGAGGAATTAAGGTAACAGAACGAGATCATGTGAGAGATCTAAGGGAAAATGCAAATAAGGGGGAGCATAATCAGGGAGGGAAAAGTTTTAAAAATATAACAACTGTGATTGATTCAAAACGAAGGCGGGTTAATGATTTGGATCAGGTGGATGTGAATATACAAGATAACGCAAATGGGCCGAGCTTAAATGATGGGCCAAAAACGGATTAGAGGTGGGACCTGTTATGCAGACCCACCTAAAACAATGAGTTTAATAGCATGGAACTGTCGTGGGCTGGGTAACCCGCATACAGTTCATTTCTTACGGGAAATTATGCAACAAATAAAACCCAGTTTTCTTTATTTGTCTGAGACTCTAAGGAGTACAAATAAAGTAAATTAGGTGTGTAGGATGTTAGGCTTTTCCGGGTGTCTAGTTGTGTAGCCGCAGGGGCATAGTGGCGGTTTATCGTTGATGTGGAAAACTGATGTGTTGGGTCCCAATGAGTTTGTAGAAGGGGGGTTGAATACAAACGTTACCAAATAATCGAATAAAATGCGGAATAAAAAATGTGAAACAAAATTCAAGTTAAATAAAAATATTATTAAACTTGAAAGGTGTTACAACAACTGTATCGATTACAAGGTATTAATCTCAAATCAATTATCACAAATCTAGAATAAATTCGACATGAACTTTTTCTATTTTTGCAATAATTAGAATCAAATGTTAAACGCGATTTGAGATTAAGTTCTAGGGATTTTAATCCGCTAGATTGATATACAAGAACAAGATAAAGATTTCTAGTGGATTAGATTTAACATTACAATCTAGAAATTATGATCTTTGAAATAAGCAGATGAAGATAAAATGTTTTGCTGCGGCTGCTGTCTCTTGTTCTTGAATAATGATTGAGATTATTGAAAGAAAAGTCTTCTGCTTCTTTTTAAATCAGCACAACAATAGAATTGAATTGGCATGACAATCCTATAGCTTGTATGACTTTCGGTAGGACAATTGAATGAACTAGCAAGACAATCTGAATGAACTAGCAAGACAATCAGAATGAACTAGCAAGACAATTACCCTCCTAGAGTAACTTTCGGTATGACAATGGAGAATGGCCTAGCATGACAATCGGTATGACAATCCAGATTGTCATGCTAGTTCATTTCCATTTGTTTTGCTGATTTAAGCCTTGAATTTAATCCAATTAAGCTTCTGAAAATTCCTAAAATTCCTAGAATTAATTCAGAATTAATTAATCAATTAATTCAATTAATAAATAAATTATTCTTCGCAGATATAATTTATTTTCTTAATTAAATTAGATGACTTAATTAATTAATAGAGAATTAATTCTAGTCTTGAGCAGCAACCATTCTTCTGCAAATCTTCTGAAAATCACTGAAAATTATGAATCAATTCCACCACTTCAACGTTGACACTCGATGTACTGTCTGGTTCATGAGTGACTAACTTCCGTGACGTTTCTTCATGTCTTGACTTTGACACTTTGATTTTCTTCAGATTAAATCCTTGTAATTAATTGATACTCTGACGAGATCTCTGTCACTTGATTAAATCCACGATCTTGACTTATATCACTGAGGCATGATCAATTTCTTGAACTTCTTCCAGTGAATTAATTCCTCAAGTCTGTAGATGAACCTTGTCTCTGAATCCTTTGACAGATATTACTTTGCGAGATCTCTCTGATGGTAGTTCCACTATTTACTTATTACATTCTTATTTGAGTTGAGTTGAATCCTCGAATATACAAATAGGTTATGACATATGACTTACAATCTCCCCCTATTTGTTTGTTAGACAATAACACACAAATACCTAGAGGATAACTCAACTAACAAATAAGAAAAAGATATAAACATACATGCAAAGTAAATAGCAGAAAAGTTCTGGATGAGATTTAACATTTTCCAGATTCCAAGTAGATGTTCCTCTAGACTGAACATATCTTCAAGTAGTTCCATCTTCATTTGTACAACCACATTTCCTGTTGAGAAGCCCATATCTCTTGCTTCTCCCCCTATGAGAATCAACTGGTTAAAGAAGATCACCTTCGTTTTACCACCTCTCCCGTACAATAGGATCCGCAGATAAAAACCAATGGTACTCCCCTAACAGCTTCTTCCCTTACTAGGAAATCACCTTGTGTTTACCACCTCTCTCGTACAATAGGATCCGTAGTTACAAACAACAATGGTGTGGTGTAGTGTACATGTAGGATCTTTTTCTTACTAGTAAGCCCTTTCAGAGTTTTTTCTTACTCCTAGCTATTTCTCCCCCTTAGTTGAGGAATCCTCCAAACTATTACTTAAGCTTTTATCTCCCCCTTAAAGAAGGAATGTATGTCGTCGTCTGAAGGAGTTCTCATATTTCACTTGGATGGAAAAGAAATAACAAGTAGTTTCTCTTTCTTCCTCACTGTGAGTGTGTGATTGTGTTTTAGTGTACCTCACATGTGTTTCACTCTTCTCTCCACTCGTGTTTACACTCAATCTCACAAGTGTATCACTCTTCTCTCATAGCTCCATAATCCAGCTGTACCTGTAAGGAAAATCACCTTAGCCATCCTTTAAGGAGGTCACAGGTGGTGCAATGGGAGTTCACAAATCCCCATCCTTGTTAAACTCGTCAGATAAATCTGAGTCATAATCTACAAGTTGCTAGTTTCCCTTTTAGGGTTCCAGATTTGAATTCTGGGAAGGTAAACAATGATCCAACGATTTTAGCATAAAGATCAAAGTTCCCTTCTAATGTCTGTGAAGACACTTCCTTGTGACTCATCAGGTAATATCTGAATCATTGTCAACAAGTTGCCGATCTGCACCTATGTCAGATCCACTATCCGCAGATGCATCCAGGGGATTTAAGCCTGGGGAGGTAGACACTGACCACTGACATATGGCTTTTGGATCAGTATCCTCTCCTAACACCTGTAAAGGCAATTGGTCCACTAACGAACCTTGAACAATCGAATCTGACCTTAAAATGGTCGAAACTCTTGTTTCCGTCAACTCATCCTTTGTGTGTGTAACCTCTCCTTGTGCATCAAGAATTGATTATGTTTGAAGTGGTGACACTACATCGGATACCTTGGCCGATAGGCAAAATTCAATAGACTCACCCTGTTGAGAGAATGAATCTAGTAACTATTTTTGTGCCTTTTCAGCCATTACATCTTTTTGAGAAGATGTATGGGGGCTAGCAGTTGTCTCGGTTTAAATGCTACTCATCTATGTAGGAGACAGAGCTATTGGGTTGACTACAGAACCTTCCTTATGTGGTGCACTAGGCACTATCTCCCTCACGCTCATTCATACTACATTTAGTGGTAAGAGAGTGTTGGTTGGTTCTGTTTTTGTGTTTGTCTTTACAGTCTGGGATAGACGTTGTGGGTTTTCAACCTCATGACTGTTAATGAAAGAAAGTCATTGGAGACTGAACCTGTAACACAGAACATATGGTAATAGAGAGAAAATGATTTACAATAGTGATTTCAAAAGATTTTACATGAAATAAGAAATCACTAATGTAGAAAGAAGTTTGATTTTGTTTTTCAATATAAATGAGTTTTTGATAAAACATTGATCACTTAGGGTAAAGTCTAAGTAATTCTCATTCATGTCAAAAGCTTACAAATATCTGCAACATAATGTTAACAACATATCATTGACCGATACTTGTCAAGTACTTTAGATACTAATTATTATGTTGCATAATTAATATACCACTGCACATATAAAACAATATGATTGTGCTTAGTGATAAGATAGTTATAAATATGACGACTCTACTAGTTCATATAACATTATAACTTTTATTAGAGTGCCATACCATGTCGTTGACGATTGCTTGAGCAGTATACTAGTTCATACCAACCTGAAGTGAGATTGTGAAGAAGAGATTGCATAGTCCAACAGATCTGCAGCTGCAAAGTCCATGAACTGTGGTGCACTGACTTCCTCTTTTAACTCACCAACCAGGAGTACACTTGTACACATCTTACTAGAGTACAATTCCAAGTGTAATGTGCAGCAGGTGCCTGATATGTCGTAATATTCTCAAGTCTCGTCACTGGTGCTATATGTTAGATACAGCTTCCTGATAATAACCTAGCACAATATACAAAATTACAATGATAACATTCCCAGCTTGCAAACAGCCATATCCCTCGGATAAACCTTTGCTGTTATCTCCAAAGGTAACCATGGGGCCAGCTTTCTCAATCCACATTTGATAGCAGGGCTCTATCTCCGGTCATATGTCTTGATGATCCACTGTCAAGAATCCACACTACCGGTTACACCTGTTTAATGCCCTGCACTACAAATGGATTAGACCTTCTTCGGAACCCAAACTTGGTTGGGCCCGGCATACTTGTAGAACTGTCCTTTGTCAGGCAAAACAACATTTTTAATTTTAATTGTCTCAACTTTCTCAATGACTGAACATTTGACCTTGTAAACAGCCTTAACAAATTTCTGTTTAAGCTTAGGCACAAATGTCTCCTTTCTAGCCTTAGAAGGACTAGCAGTCTTAGACCTATCATGCTTCATGTTATTCACATGCTGACGAGGAGTAGTCTTATCATTAGACACATGCTTACCATTAAAATAAGCATACATCATATTAAAAGCACAGGACATACAATTAGAAACACCACATGCTTTATGAGAGTGATTAACAGCAGGCAATTTATGCATGGTAGACATGGCATTATTGTTGTCCAACTCATGTGTGTCTGAGTTAGTCTCAGTTGCTTTCACAACTTTGACTGGAACTTTTGACTCACTTGACTTGGAAACAATCTTCTCATTAGCATGATCTTCAGCACGTATTTCTTCATGAATAACAGAAGAGGTCGCATCAAATGGTTCAGCAATTGATGCTTTATAGAGGGGTTCATCAACACCCTTAAGCACATGTGGTACTTCCCTCCCTTTAGCACATACATGAGGAGGGGAGTTTATGCCTAATTCTCCAATAGCAGCATTGTAATCATAACCTATTCCAGATGTTTGATTAACAGCTTGCTTACTGTAGAACTCTTTAGCCTTCGAACAAGAATTGAAGTAGGCTCTAACCTTAGTCTCAAGACCGGTGATCTTGTCTTTGAGAATAGTTTCGAGTTTTCTATAACAGTCAACTCTATTCTCTAGAAAAGATACCTGTTCTTTTAATTTGTCTTGATTAATGTGCACAAGTCTTAATTCATTGACCTCTTTCTCAAGGTATGTGATCTGTAAACTTAACAGTTCATTATCACGACGTGCACAATCTAAGTTACCTCTTAGATGATAAACCATTTCAGCATCAGAAAGTTTTACCTCTATTCTTGACGATGAAGCTTTTCCATCAATAGCCATAAGAGCAAGATTTCCTTCATCTTCATCTTCACTGTCAGTATCATCCCAGCTTCTTCCCTTTGCCAGATAAGCCCTTTCAGAGTTCTTTCTTACTTGCTTTGGCTTCCTACATTCTGTGGCAAAGTGTCCCAACTCATTGCAGTTATAGCATCTAATGGTGCTTCGATCAACCATCCCTGTTTTGTACCCACCACTGCTGGTGTTAGAGGATGAAGATCCACCTTTCTGGAATTTGTTGTAGTTGGACTTGTACTTAAGCTTGGGATTCCTCCTGAATCTGACATGGGAGAATCTCTTGACAATTTGGGCCATTGACTCGTCTTCCAATTGCTCCAGCTCTTCCAAGGAATAAAAATCATCACTTGATTGATTTGTAGTAGGAGGATCATATTCTGCTACTAACATATTTTCCTCAGCCTTGGAATACTGTACCATTCTCTCCAATTGTTGAGATTGCTGTTGTTGTTGACCTTCAGCTACAAGTGCAGTAGATGTGCTGACCATTCTATCCTTCCCGTAGACTTCCTTCTGTTGAATCTGCTCCAACTCATAAGTTTTTAACACTCCATAGAGCCTGTCCAAAGAAATCTCACTCAGATCTCTAGCTTCTCTAATGGCAGTGATTCTATGTTCAAGATGAGCTGGCAGTGTTAAAAGGAACTTTTTGTTGACCTCCCTGATTGAATAATACTTTCCATTGATGTTCAGGTTGTTGATCAACGCATTGTACCTCTCAAACACTTCAGTAATTCCTTCTCCTGGATTTGATTTGAAATGTTCATATTCAGAGGTTAGGATTTCCAACTTGTTCTCCCTAACTTCCTCTGTACCTTCATTAATCACCTCAATAGTTTCCCACATGTGTTTGGAATTTTTACAGTTCATCACATGTCTGTTCATCAAGGGATCAAGGGAATCAATTAATATTAATTGAAGGCTGGCATCCAAGGAGGCTTCTTCCTTCTCAGCAGGAGTAAAATCTTCAGGCTCTTTTGGATAGGTTCTAGCTTCAGTAGTCACCACACCATCTATTATTATCTCCGGTTCAATAACCATCGGAGTTTTTATACCCTTCTTTAACAAGTTTGAATATTTGGGATTTGCAACTTGTAAAAATAATAGCATCTTCTTCTTCCACATGATATAATTCTCTTTATCAAATTGTGGAATTTTAACGGTTCCAACTTTATGTGAAGTCATTATAAATTTTTGAATAAATAAAAATTCAAGGAGTTGAAAAATCACAAAAGTCTAGGATCTTGATTTGTTCGTTAATCAGAAGGCTCTGATACCAATTGTTGGGTCCCAATGAGTTTGTAGAAGGGGGGTTGAATACAAACGTTACCAAATAATCGAATAAAATGCGGAATAAAAAATGTGAAACAAAATTCAAGTTAAATAAAAATATTATTAAACTTGAAAGGTGTTACAACAACTGTATCGATTACAAGGTATTAATCTCAAATCAATTATCACAAATCTAGAATAAATTCGACATGAACTTTTTCTATTTTTGCAATAATTAGAATCAAATGTTAAACGCGATTTGAGATTAAGTTCTAGGGATTTTAATCCGCTAGATTGATATACAAGAACAAGATAAAGATTTCTAGTGGATTAGATTTAACATTACAATCTAGAAATTATGATCTTTGAAATAAGCAGATGAAGATAAAATGTTTTGCTGCGGCTGCTGTCTCTTGTTCTTGAATAATGATTGAGATTATTGAAAGAAAAGTCTTCTGCTTCTTTTTAAATCAGCACAACAATAGAATTGAATTGGCATGACAATCCTATAGCTTGTATGACTTTCGGTAGGACAATTGAATGAACTAGCAAGACAATCTGAATGAACTAGCAAGACAATCAGAATGAACTAGCAAGACAATTACCCTCCTAGAGTAACTTTCGGTATGACAATGGAGAATGGCCTAGCATGACAATCGGTATGACAATCCAGATTGTCATGCTAGTTCATTTCCATTTGTTTTGCTGATTTAAGCCTTGAATTTAATCCAATTAAGCTTCTGAAAATTCCTAAAATTCCTAGAATTAATTCAGAATTAATTAATCAATTAATTCAATTAATAAATAAATTATTCTTCGCAGATATAATTTATTTTCTTAATTAAATTAGATGACTTAATTAATTAATAGAGAATTAATTCTAGTCTTGAGCAGCAACCATTCTTCTGCAAATCTTCTGAAAATCACTGAAAATTATGAATCAATTCCACCACTTCAACGTTGACACTCGATGTACTGTCTGGTTCATGAGTGACTAACTTCCGTGACGTTTCTTCATGTCTTGACTTTGACACTTTGATTTTCTTCAGATTAAATCCTTGTAATTAATTGATACTCTGACGAGATCTCTGTCACTTGATTAAATCCACGATCTTGACTTATATCACTGAGGCATGATCAATTTCTTGAACTTCTTCCAGTGAATTAATTCCTCAAGTCTGTAGATGAACCTTGTCTCTGAATCCTTTGACAGATATTACTTTGCGAGATCTCTCTGATGGTAGTTCCACTATTTACTTATTACATTCTTATTTGAGTTGAGTTGAATCCTCGAATATACAAATAGGTTATGACATATGACTTACATGATGGTAGTTGTACAGTAAGATAGAGCGAGAGGCATTTTATTGATTTTGAAGTGGAGACGGAACAGGTGGGACGGTGGCGATATACGGGCTTTTACGGTTGTCCGGAGATAGGGAGAATACGAGAGTCGTGGAACTTAATTCGTGAGCTTGCTGTTAATTCAGACCTTCCATGGTGCCTAATAGGAGACTTCAACGATATGATGTATCCTAGTGAGAAGCGTGGAGGGCAAGAGCATCCAAGATTTCTATTGGAGGGCTTTGTAGATACGTTGAATGCTTGTAATTTGTTTGATTTGGGTTTTATAGGAAAAAAATTCACTTGGGAGAAATCCAGGGGTACAAATGGATGGGTTCAAGAACGATTGGATCGAGGTGTTGCTACTCAGTCCTGGCGTAGGTTGTTTCCGGATGCAGTGGTTAGAGTTTTAGATGTCGCGCCATCGGATCATCTTCCATTGAGTTTGCAATTAAACAAACAAGTGTATGCACCGAAGGCTAAGCGGTTCCGTTTTGAAAACACTTGGATACGGGAACAGGATTGTTGGAATGTGATAAAGAGTAGCTGGGAAACCACGGCGGGTAAAGACATAATGCATAGAATTCAATTTTGTTGTTTGAAGTTGGAAGAGTGGGGAGGGGAAATAAAATAAGAATTTAAGTTAAAATTGGCTGATTGTAGGAGTCGTTTAAGACGGATGAGAAGTCGAAGGGATGTGCAGGGGGCTCAGTTGTATAATGCAGTAAGATGGGAGTTCTTAAATCTTTTGGAAAAATAGGAGGTGTATTGGAAGCAGAGGGAAAAGGCGTTTTGGTTGCGTGAAGGGGACCAAAACACTCACAGATTATTCAAGAGGTAATTACAGATTATTTTTTGAACTTATTTATGAGTCAAGGTGCAGGAGGTAGTCTATCACAAAGGGAGACAATGAACCAGGTTACAGAGAAGGACAATGAGGGTTTGAGTTCAGAAGTTACGGATGAACAAGCCAAGGTTACAGTTTTTTCTATGCACCCTGACAAGTCTCCTGGACCCGACGGCCTGAATCCCGCGTTCTACCAGGTGTTTTGGAGTATTGTGGGGGATGAGGTAATAAAGTTTTGCAGGAGGTTCATGGCGACAGGAGAGCTTCCTGAGGGAGTAAATCGAACTCTGGTTTGTTTGACGCCTAAGGTAAAGAATCCTACTTCAATGATGGAACTGCGTCCTATATCTCTTTGTAATGTTCTGGTTCGAATATTGTCGAAAGTTTTGTCAAACAGATTGAAGTTGTGCTTAAAAAATATAGTGTCGGATAAGCAGAGTGCGTTCATGGAGGGACGTTTATTTACAGATAATGTAATGATTTCATTTGAAGTTAATCGACAAAAAACGCAGGGTAAACATGGAATTGCAGGGCTCAAAATTGATATATCTAAGGCATATGGCCGGTTAGAATGGGGATTCATTGAAAGTATGATGAGAAAATTTGGTTTTAACGTAAGGTGGATTGATAGGGTAATGAGCTATATTCGATCAGTTTCCTACAGTTTCCTGCATAATGGATCAGAATTTGGTAAAGTTATACCACAACGGGGTGTGCGGCAGGGTGATCCCATTTCACCATATCTCTACATTATGTCTGCAGAAGGCCTGAGTGCCATGATTTGTCGCTGTGAGGAGGTTGGACTGGTACATGGTTGCTCGATTGCGAGGGGGGCTTCTGTAATTTATCATCTGCTTTTTGCGGATGATTGCTACTTCTTCTTTCGGGAAAATGGGGGCAGAAGCAAATGTTATGAAGAAGATTCTAAGAAGATATGAAGAACTTTCGGGTCAGATGGTGAATTATAATAAATCTACGATTATTTTCTCACCGAATACAAGTATGGATAGCAGGTGCGAAATTTGTAATCAGTTGGAAGTTACTGAAGTTGAAGAACCTGGTAAGTACTTGGGGATGCCTATGAGGGTGGGTAGGCGTAAGAATGCAGCTTTTAGTTTCTTGTTGGAGAAAATCGAGCAGAAACTTCAGGGCTGGAGAAGACAAAGTATTTCTAAGGCTGGTAAAATTACACTTTTGAAAACAGCGGTGCAGGTTATACCAAATTTTTGGATGAGCCTATTACAAATACCTCTGGAAATTATTGAAGGAATTGAAAACAGAATGAATCATTTCTGGTGGTGCAATGGGGGTTCGGGAGGGGGTATAAAATGGATGGCGTGGGATAAGTTATGTGAAGCAAAAGAGGGTGGAGGACTGGGTTTTAAGAATTTAAAGGAGTTTAATATAGCAATGTTGGCGAAGCAAGGATGGAGGTTGATAAATAATGTAAATCCGTTAGTTACAAGTCTAATGCAAGCCAAATATTATCCTGATGGTGATTTTTTAAATGCTCAGCTAGGAAATAACCCTAGCTATGTGTGGAAGAGTATAATGGCAGCCCAAAATATTGTAAAACAGGGTTGTCGTAGGAGAATTGGGGATGGTAGAGATAATCGAGTTTGGGGGAGTCCATGGTTACCATGCTTGAGTAATGGTCATCTTACTACCTTGATGCCGGTGGAGCTGGAAAGTGTTATTGTGAGTAGTTTGATGAAGGATAGTGGGAGGGGCTGGGATGGGGATGTCCTTACTGATCTGTGCAACGACAGGGATAGAAGTTTGATCTGCAAAATACCCATTCCAAGTGTGAATAGGTTGGACTCTTGGTTTTGGATGTTGGAGGATAAGGGGGAGTTTACAGTTCGAAGTTGCTATAGAAGTCTACGGGATGAACAACAGGAGTACAATGACAGGGGATTTTGGAGGAGTTTATGGTCCTTGGATTTACCTGGGAAAGTTAAAAATCTTCTTTGGCGTGCGTGTTGTGATATTTTGCCTACAACAGATGTTTTACAAGTAAAGCGTGTTAATATTGAGCCGTTATGTTCATGGTGTCGTATGCATACTGAGAGTGCTTTACATGTTATGTTTCAGTGTGACTTTGCACAAGAGGTATGGCTGAATCTGGGTCTACAAACTAAGTTTATGATACTGCCCGGTGATACGGTCAAAAGAGTTCTTCATCGAACTTTTGCTGGGGGTAATAAAGAGCAGTGTGCATTGGTGGGATTGGTGTGTTGGGGGCTGTGGTATAGACGGAATAAATGGGTCTGGGATATGGTGGCTCAGTCTGCTTTTGGCTTGAAATCAATGGTATTTAGTATGTTGGCTGTCTTGAGGAAGGTGAGGGATGAGGACAAGGGTAAGGGAGCTAGTAGGCAGTTGGGAGATCGAAGGTGGAGTAAACCACCAGATGGTTGGATTAAAATAAACGTGGACGCTGCTTGTAAGCAGGGATCGGGTTTTACTGGTGTAGGGTGTGTGACTCATGACTCAAATGGTAAGTTCTTGAGGGCTCGAAGTAATGTTATTGGCAGTGAAATGCAGCCACGCATGGCTGAGGCTCAGGGCTTATATGAGGCCTTGTGTTGGACAAGAACATGGAGAACTAACAGGTGCATTTTTGAATCGGACTCCAAGCTTGTAGTGGATGCACTGAAGAGCAATCGAGGATGCTCCTATTTTGACACGGTTGTTGGTGAATGTCGTGAATTAATTAAACACTTTGACGAAGTGTTAGTCGTCTTTGTTCATAGGTCTACGAATATGATTGCTCATATGTTAGCAAAAGCAACGTATTCTATGTCAGGTCTACAGGAGTGGTCGTATACTGCTCCGGAGTTTATTATGTGTAATTTCGCTTCTGAGGAAGTTTAATTTAAGCAAGTGCTTATTTTCAAAAAAAAAAACTATACACATAAACACACGTGTATAAGCTAGAGCTATTTTTGAAAAAGATGGTATTTTAGTTTTAAAAAATAATATTAATGATCGAAGGATATAGTTTAATTGATATTTATAGGTGTATTTACAAAAGATAATTATCTTTTAGTTAAATGGTAAATTTTGCTCAGATCAAGAACGTGCGAATTATCTTTGCATTTATTTTTAGTTTTATTTTAACCCAGATCAATTTTATACATTTTTTTCGTATTAGCCTAAAGCATGTTACATCGGCTAAATTCGACTAATTATATTTAGATTTATTTTAGTTTAATTTGTTTGAACCTCAATTAATGGTAAATTTTTTATGTTAGCTCATATTAAAGTACATATAATTTTATTTTAGCGGGTCTAATTATTTTTGGATTTCAATTTTGCTTTATTCCTGATCAATTGTGTAATTTACTTTTAGCCCGGATAAATAGTATACATCAATTTATTTTAGTCTTACACTATTATACTGAATAAGAAATTATCTCTAATTTTGTTTTAATAAAATAATCTGGATATTATAAAAATTGAAAAAAATATGTACTCCCTCTGTCCCATTGAATTCTATAAATTATTTTTAGCACGTTTTTCAATGCTTCTTTAAAATATAACTCCATAATATTTTTTTGAAATATTTTTTTCTGAATAAATGTTTTATGTTTAAACTTTTTTCCAAAAAAAATTTAAAAAACATTACGAAACTATACTTTCTAGAAACCTCAAAATGCGTGCAAACAGTAGATGTATACAATCTAGAGGAATGGAGGGAGTAAATATATAAACCTAAAAATATATTATATATATAATAGAGCAAATAGGGGGTTTGTGAGACATTTTATTCATATTGAAATTACTATTTTGCCCCATATTATTATATATTAATGATATTGTATTTAATACACATGTATTAATTACATCTAATTTATGTATATGTATTAATTAGTCATTATTACATCTAATTATTACAATTTCATTATTTATGTTAGCAATTTAGTACTTTATATTAAATTTTACATTTATCTCATTATAATTTTAGCACTAATTGATAACACAATGTTTAGAATTTATTATTTTGAGGGGATATATTTATTACATCGATTATATTCAAGGAAAACAACGCTATTAAAGTTAATAGATTTGAACATGAAAAATATAAAATAAGTTTTGCTGGTAGAGGTAATGGAGATTATTATAAGAATATTATCGGCCAAAACTAAACATAAATAGAGTCGAACTGGAGTTTTTATAAATGGAAAATTGATTCTGACGACAATTGTTGATCGTAGGGTGAAGGAATTTGTCAATATATTTGGAACGAATACACATGTTAATCAATATGAAGAGTGTTATAAATTAATTTTGGGGGTTTATGAGACATTTTATTCATGTTGAAATTACTATATTGCCCTATATTATTCTATATTAATGACATTTTATTTAATGCGTATGTATTAATTGTATCTATTTATTTGATAGGAATTGAATTTAATATATATGTATTAGTCTTTATTACATATAAGTATTACAATTTAATTATTCATATTAACAGTTTAGTACCTTACATTAATTATATTTATCAGATGATAATATTAACACAAATCGATAATACAATATTTAAAATTTATCATTTTGAGAGAATATATTCATTATACCGATTATATTTAAGGAAAAGCGTTGTTAGAGTTAGTGCACTTGAGCACTGATATGGATAAAAATACGTCCTAAAGACACATTAATATCGCATTAATTGCACTTGGGCTTCTTGTCCGAAAAGTCCAACACAGACATGTCTGGTCCAAGCTTCGTAGCAGGCCTGTCTGGTTTAAGTTTCGTAACAGGCCTACGACGGCCCAGACAACCAAGGCCCACCAGCGGAGGTCATCCAAGTCCACGAACACGAGCTGTTCACGGACTAGGCCTAATACGGCTAGAAGAGTAGAGACATGTGTTCTAAACGGACTCAAAGTCCTACATAGAGGCTTCTGGATCCCCTTCCCCAAGAGGACTCCTATTCACCATCTAAGTTGGAGACTTGTCCACCTAGTCTCCCAACAGAAGTCTAACCCTAGACTCGCCTCTATATAAAGGGCTCTACCCCTCAACCTAGAACTACGTTTTTGGCTTGATTCTCTACAACACAGAGATATGTAGGCATCTTGCTAGGACCGATAGTCCCGAACGCAAGAGCAACCATTAAAGCTCGAAGCTCACCAACCCTAGCATTAAATACTAAAGTACTCAGGTTTTTATTCCACAACATTTGGCGCCGTCTGTGGGAAACTTACAGCAACCATGGTGAACACACGGAGCAGAAACACTAGTGGGACAGACACTCCTGTCCCATCACGAACAATAGCATCAACGGTGGAGGTACCACCACACTCAACTTATGCCTCCCCCCAAGGAGGAACCCTGGTAGGGGCAATTGAGGCTCAGCCACAAGGGTCGAATCCCCCGGCTCCTCAAGGGACGAATCTCCAATTGCAACAGGTGCATGCACCTGTGAGCTCTCGACCCACTGGGTATGAGTACTCGACGATCGTGACCACTAACCCCCCCCTTACGGGATGCCTCTATACCCTGAAGTAGGAGGGAGTGGACACTCTGATAGGGGTGAAGCACAAGGGCGGACGCCTCAATACATACGTGGCTTAGCTCCTATTTCGGAGGATCAAGAATTCTCTGGGCCTTATACTGAAAGAGACTCTGAGTCATCGGATGATGATGTTGCTCCAAGAAGAAGGCATGCTGGCAAGGAGCCGATGACTGACACTGAACAACGCTCTAGGAGCACTCAAGGGATGAATCCCCAAAATGTTCAAGAAAGGATCAGGGCTCATGAAGCAGAGATCCAAAGGCTGAAGCGAGACCTGAAGACACATCTGGCCCCAAGACCCCCACTTGTTCCAAGGCGGAAAAAGGATTGTTATTGATGTCAGAGGAAAAAGGATGATGATGCTAAGTTATTCTTGTAAAGCAGTTAAGAATTTATGGATGACTAAAGTCAAGAAGCTTAACAAAATCTTTAAGTAAAACAATAATTAAATAAAATAAATAATTAAGTAGCTAAAGAAAGTAATTTTTTAATTATTAGTGGTTATAATATTTTTTTTATATTTTATTAAATAAACTTGTCTGTGATATCTAGAGAAGTTGTTTTAATTGGAAGAAATAAAAAAAAGGCAACATATTATAGTTGAAAACAATTTTTATTTATTTTTCTAGTATAATTCGATTACTAAGACTAATAAAACTTTTAAATAAAATAAGGATAATTCTGTAAATTCAACGTGTACAAAAAAACAGGTACCGTACCAAAATTTTCAATATTTCATCTTTTATATAATAGTAATATATATAAATTTATCAAGAATTATTGTTTCTCGTAAAATAGACGAGAAAACTTTGCTATAAAAATTCATATTTAGGGGATGAAATTTTATATGAGTTGTATTTACAAACTTGTTGCAGCATATGATATGTAAGAGCATTCACAATGGCATCCCAATTCTCATCCCTAAAAATATACTATAAATAGTAAGTTTCTAAAAATTTTCTCATATATTATTTACCTTCAAAAAATTTCCTACATCTCAATCCCAATCTCCATCCCCATCTTTATATTCTTTTTTATTAATTATTCCTCCCACCTCTTTTCACAACTTAAACCACTGATTATTATTTTATTATCTCTCACTCCAAATTTACCCTTAAACTTGTATTATATATAAAATGGGGAATGAAAAACAAGTCCCCACATATAGGGACTCAAATTCTTATCCCTAAAAATTTCCTTAAAATAGGGAACCGGATGTTGAATAATATTTGAGTTAAATATCATAAATTTCATAAATTATGGGGATTGGGATTCGATGGGGAATGGGATGTGAATGCTCTAAGTTTTGATATACCAATATTTTTGAAAAATGCTAAGAGCATCTCCAAGAGTCTCCTAACTTATTCTTCAAAATATTATTAAAAAAATGATCCTTAATAAGTTATTACATAGGTTAATGTGTCAAACTATAACAATACTCTTTATATTAGCTCTTTATTCATAGTTTATTAATAAAACAATTCCACTATGACCAAATGTTGTGTAATAATTGGTAGGTATTCAAATTTTATTAATAAAATATAAGTTAGAGCTACTAGCTCTTGAAAGAGAGGAGAGAGAAGAGCCTCTTAGAGTCTTAAAAGTCTTAAAGAGCCTCTAAGAGCAAGTCCAATGAAAAATGTAAAATGATTATAATTATTGCTATAATTTGACATCAAAAAGTGTCTTTTGATGCTAAAACAAAACTTCAACTCCAATTTTACATGCATTTTGAAACCAAATATTTCCTTATTTACCTAAATTTTGTCATTTTTCCCTAAGTTTCATTTAAAGTACAAAAATATGCATCTTATTTGTAGTAGTATGATGATGTGGATATATGAATAAATGTATTATTGTTTTCAAATTTAGAATCAATGATTTTGGAGTTGAAATTTTTGACATTTCATTTTAAATTATAAAAATAGTATCACTTACAGCATTGCATTGGACTTGCTCTAAGAGTCTCTTGAAACTTTATTTTAAGTCATGCTACTTATTTTTATACTTAAGAACATATTTAAAGAATCTATTGCTGATTATCTAAATGTCCTAAACTGATACAAAAGGGATCCAAACCTCACGTGTTATTGTATGATTGGTTGCAAAGAAATGGATTAAGTAGATCTTAGCATTTGCAAAAAATTTCAGAAAAATCATTTCAAATTGTCATCAATAGTGCTCAATTTAGATGGTGTATTTAATCTAGATTTTAAAGAATTGATAATTATCTATAAATTTTGAAAGATTTTTGTTCATTTTAATTCGGCGTTAATTTTAAGAGAGTTGATGGAAAATGTCGTAGAATCCATCAAAATCTCATGAAATTTAGAAAGACTTCAAAAAATAAAAAATGTACTAGCAAATCCATCAAAATCCACAAAATTATCAAATAAAAAATCCATTTTGAATACAATCAGATTTTGATGAATTTTTTTAAATCCAAATTAAATATCATCCGATTTCAAAGCACTTTTTAAAAATCTAAATTGAATACTCTCAGATTTTAAAAGACTTTTTAAAGGATTTCTTAAAATCCAAATTGAATACCCCTAATTTCAAGAATCCTAAATATTTTTTTTAAAATTTTGATTGAATATCCCTCTTATATATTTAACACGACTCAATATTTATTTTATTAGTACCACAATAATTTACGACCCACAGACAGTGTTCTAAAAATTCCCTATTTTAAATAAAATCTCTGATTAATCCTTAAAAAATATTTGACCGGTCTATTTTTTAAAATCCGGTTAATATGTATAAATTATTTTTGAATTATATATTTTTTAATAAATAAGGTAAATATAATAAATATTATTAAAATATTTAAATATATCTAATTTGTATTCCAATTTATCGATTAATTCCTAATCGGTACCTAAACCAATTAATACCAACCATTTTTAAAACCATGCCCACTGAACACGGATGTTGCCGATCGCCTGAGGAAAGCATCACTATAAATTTGTGTATGCAGTGAGGATACATGACTATGAAGAGTTGTATTTGTATGTACCCACACATGCGCCCCATATCACTACAGCTAGCTCAGAGGAAACTAATGGGGTTCCCACGAGGCCTCACCTTGTCTCTTTGTCAACTTCCTTTCTTTTTTTTTTGAAATATTCTTTTGTTTTTTCTCCTACCAAACTGGCTAATACAATCTTAACCTTTTCAAAGATCGATTTACTACTACTGATTGAGTGATTGTGCAATAGTTTTATATTAATCTACATACATGTCTCATCTGATGTTCTTTCACTCGTGGAGTTGTAATATTTGTGTATATATTATAATATTTTTTTAAGAGAACAATTTTTTCAAATTTGTGTTTATTATTAATGCTTTTAATATACAACAAAAACTTCAATAATAAAAGTATTTGAGGTTGATGTAAGTGGTCCAAAGTCCTTAAGCCATTAATTTTCCCACAAAAGTGTCAAAAATCAATTAATAAATTTCTTATATTAATTGTCTCGGCATGTATTTTGTCACGTAGTGTTATCACACAAATATTATGGTTAGCATGGAGGGCTCCTTTAGATAGATATCCGTAGACAAATATTATTTAAAAAATATAAATACATAATTTTATTTCATTTTTTATCATATATAGTTTTAAATTTTAATTACTAAATTAAAAATAAAGTTGCACATGTTTTTATTTAAAAAAATCATTGAAATTTGATGAAATAGTTTAAAGTGATTTTCTAGTAGAATTATAGTAAAACCATATTTATCCCAAATTATTTCACACTAATTTTTTTTTAAAATTTCAATTGTTAAACGTTTTATTATATTTAAATATAATTATTATTCTACATTAATAACTAATTTGATGAAATTATATAATAGAATCAAGGTTCTCTACGTTCTCTCTTGAAGAAAGCCTTGGTTATATATTTGTATTTATATTTTTTCTGGGAGACATTTATAATGTTTTTTAAAAAGATGTAGACGTTTATAGTGTTCAACATTAATTGTGAAAAATGTCAATAATTTTAATTTTAAGAGGATAATCATTCTTGTTATATTTTTATTCAGAATTTCAATTTTTTTCAAATGAATATTTAATAAAGTTTAATAAAAATCGTATTTATTCGATTTTGGTTGAATGCTAGTATTATGTATGCACTCTATTTAAATAAATATTTACTCAAAATCCCTTTTATATAGAAAAAAAAAAGATATTGTTCCATGTAAAAAACAAAATATTATTAGAGGGGCGTTCCATGTAATTCATTATCTATAGAATTATATTTTTGGGGCAAGTAATTTATTTATTTTGGAAGAGCGTATAAAACTCAGCCTGTGGTCCCCGGATATCTGTTTGAGTTGTCCAAACGTGAAACAAGGCTTCGAAATCACACGTGGCGTGACATGAGTGGCACATGAAGCACCGGGATAACGATCCCCCACGTGAGGGAAATTTGGGAAAAAAACAGTTAAGATAGAGATAGAAGTATATGTATAAGCTCTGGGTTCAATCAAGCAAACGATTAATTTGAATTTGACAATAGCGGGGACCGTTGTTCACTAGTTCATTGCATCTTTTTTCTGGGACAACTCTGTCCTGGATTCATCGATTCCAGTCAAGATATATTAAAATTCGAATCTTAAGCCTTTATTGCATTCTTGCTCAAGATGAATAATCAGAAGTATATGTATATATTAATCTTACCTACTTTTTCATAAGCCACGGTCCGTGTATATCTTATCATTCTCAAACTTGTTGTAAGGGGATATACCTAGTAACTAGTAAGTTTGGTTTGGTTCGGTTATATTCAAATCTCAACTCTTCCGCTCCTATTTGCAGCAAAATGGAATTAGAATACACAATGATTCAAATTGCTTAACCCTACACACACACAATGCAAGGAAAACATTGGACAAATTGTGGGGAAGAGCATGTCGGCAGTGAGAGTGAAACATCTTCAACAAGTTACGGGGTTCTAACAGGGATGGCAAAGGTCCTGGTTTTAGATGCATGAACAGTTGTGTCCTTATTCCATGTTGATTTTCAGACAAAACACTAAAGGCCTAAAAATCGGGTGGGACGAGATGAGGTACTGCCCATCTCTATGAAAATGACTAGTCATTTTCTCAAGAATTTTCCCCAACTAATTAAAACTGGAAGTGGCAGTGGCAGTCTATCTCCAGTTATATTCTTATTATTCCAAAGATGGCTCAACATGGTCTTGAAAATGACTGTCAATGGTCTAACTGCATACAGGGTATGCAACTTCTAATATGATCACATAAAATCTACTATATATGGTTTTACTGCTAACATTATTGAGTAGAATAACTTGTAAAACATTATAAGAAGCTTTAGATTACAACACAAACTTATTTACACAAACTCACAAGCTTACTTGATTCACCGTCGTATATGCTTTCACAAGGAACATCGAGCACTGATAGGATCTCATCTTCTCCATCTTGCTGTAATACATTATACAATTTCCATGGTGATTTGGGTTTGCCAATTGCCTAGCTGCAACTCACAACCTGTAATAGTTGGAAAGTGACTTGTAAATCGGAGTATCTACCTAACAGAAAATTACTTGGTTAATTGACACATTCTTGTCTATTACACTCTTTTGTGTATATTCAAGCAACTCCCCTGCTCCCTTTTGTGATGTGTGCTAACTACATGCCATACTTTCTCAAAGATTTGTGTAACACCAAGTCTCATCTTCTAACCAGTTCTAGCTATAAAAAAACAACCAAACCAGTTAATTTTACAGAGCCATAACCATTCTGCAAGATTCTTTAGCAAGTTTAATATCGTTATATTAACTTGCTGATGGAACTTAACGAATATGCATTGAGTATATCATTGATGGAACACGGGCAATGAATGACAGAAATACTGTTGTTGGGTGCCAAGGGAAGGAAATAATGAGAGGAGTATGATATATGAAAACGGATAAACTATGAATATAACATATGAGACCGGAGAACTATCAATAAAGTAGAACGGTGTCTCCCAATTTGTGTACGTTAATCCGACAGCTGTGTATTTGACAACATAGAGTAGATACCAGGAACATTAATATAGCCAAAAAAACAAATGGTAGAGTACTAGTGAAATTGTACTAGTCAAATTTCGAGTGATTATATGTGCAAGGGAAGGAAGATGCAAAGTTAAAATCGAATATCTAACATCTAAAGCATGTCAATTTATGATAATAAACATCAGATTATCCTACGTGATTTAGAAAGGTAAAATATAAAATCAGGGAAATGAACGTTGTAGGTAGATGACGATTGAGATAATAAGTTGCATCATTCAGCACAAGAATCAGTGTAGTTAGAGGCAGTTGAGACTTGGTTGATTGCAATTATGGATGAGCAAGGTTAGCTAGTGAACTGCAAGTTCTGTAAAATTTAAATGTTGGGATGAATTGACAATGGAGGAGTTGTGTGAAACTTCATCTCCTCAGTGTATATACAGTGAAGATAGGCATAAGTAGAGAGCGTGTGCACAGGGTAAATAAAACTCTGACACCGTACATCTACATTTTAGTACAACACCAGCGAGTCCATTTATACAATATTCTCCGACTACTTAGATAAGTACCTACATAACAAATGAAGGGAAAATAGGACTTTGCAGGTATCTAAATATAATGAAAATGAAAAGCACCCAATTTAATGACAAATTAGACAGGAACATGATATACATGCGACTGCAAATGTAATAACAAATTAGAAATACACCCAATTTTTCAAGATGATCCAGCAACTATAAAGGGTATTGATAGAAGCTCAACTATTTGCATTTTTAACAAAAGGTTTACGTTAGAGGCAGACTTAAATTAAGTATTCAACTATGTCAACCTGTAGTAGGAAAAATAAGATCATCACAAATGATTTTATAAAAAAAGTAAGTTAAATTAAGGGAATCGATCATCTTCAGAATCAAGGCTATTTTTCTCGTCATCTTAAGAACAAGATCAGTTCACTAGTTTGGATTTGCAACTGAGAGAAGGCTTTCTGTGTACCTACAAACTGTACTAGTTTCAAAATAAGGATTTCCCAAGAATATCAGTCATCTTATGCTCAAAGATTTCCCAAGAATTCCTGGTTGCAGAATGGACCTCGGCATAGCCAGAACAAGCTACAACCCTGACAACCTTCAAATCATAATCTATGGGATCAAAACCAAAGCCTAAAGCCACTTGTATGCTATCATCTCCGTGTAAAGAATGTGGTGGAATGAGTTTAGAGAGTTTAGTTGCAGGGTTCCATATTAGGTATATATCAGTTTGTTTATAAGCACTAAGCAACCAGTCATCATCAGAAAGATTAGAGGCACCCATGCCAAAACAAAGAACGCCGCAATCAGAACCAACGATAGAACTGTAAAAATCATCGTCATGTTTGTAATTAGCTAGCGTGTCAGGATATTCAAGTTCTGTCACATGATGAGAAGAACCGTATTGGAAGAGTGCAAACGAGCTCTCTGCACCATGGTCTAGAACATTAGCAGATTAACAGATGTATCCGATTAGAGTTTCATGAGCAGCGCTTGCATTAATTACGCCATAGAGGTATGATTTTACGAAAACAGGGTTTGAGATAAGGGAGAACCAGGTTTTGGAGACGGCTTTGAATCGAAGCAAGGACTTCTTGCCGCCATTCTAAGAGGGGTATTTAATTGAGATTTTAAATAATTTTTTTGGATTTTGAAAATCCTAAAATATTCGATTTGAATTCTAAATTTTTTTAAAAAAATTTGATGATATTCTATTTGGATTTTAAAAAATTCATTAAAATCTAGTGATATTCAAAAATTTATGGATTTTTTTTGTATTTAATAAAATTGTAGATTTTGATGGATTTGATAGTATATTTTATATTTTGAGATGTCTTAGCGAAATTCAAGAGATTTTGATGGATTTGTGAATTCACTACTCAAATCAACAAGTTTCTATGAGATTTATTCAACAACTTTGTTACTAAAAATATCTATGTCCAAATTAAATATCTATGTCAATTAGTTACTAAAAAAGTATTATTTATCGTATTCATTTTGGCATAAACTAAAAGATTTTAGTTGCAATTTTGTGTTTTACATTAATAAATGATACATTTAATTCATTTTGCATTTAATTTTTGGTTTTATTAGTAAATTTTATTATATTTAACATGAAATATATGTGAATTTTTTTATTTATTTTTTCCGTATTCTCCCGCACCCGTATCTCCATATTATTTTATTTGTCCAATTTTTGTATTCCCGGGTGGGTGCCTTGTTTTGTGCTTTTTATTCAATATTCTGGCTCCTCTTTAGCCTATATAGGAGCTTGTTCCATACAAATTTGATACACCAAAAAAATAAACAGATAATCACATCTTTTCTCTTTCACATGCTTATAAATATTTCTCACATGCACTCTTTTTAGTATTAATATATTTGGTGTCATCTCTTGTACACTTACATGTTATATTAGCGGTATCCATCATTACTATCAATATAAAGAGTGTAGACCTTTTTTCCCTACCTTTTTATGTTTTATCACCGAGGTGGCCACAAAAGAAATATGTTAGTTTTCAAGCTTCAAACCTATAAATCTCACTGTGTTCATTTCTCTCTAGCCGAGTTTGCTTAAACCGAAAACAACAATCTCGAGGAGTATATTTATTTCTTTTGGGCGTGGATCGACCGATAATTTCTAGGTGCAAGAAATTATCGTTAAAGAATTTTTTTAGGTTGTTTTATCTTGGGGATGACGGGGTAAACGTGATTGTCTATCACTATTTTGGACATAGTCGTGAAACGTCTTAAAGAAAGCGCGGTCCGTGACTTATCTCAGAAAAATCTGATATATTTGTTCTATTTTTCAGATTTTAACGATCGTATAATAATTTCTTTCCAAAATTTGTTTTTTTTTTATTTTTTCAAATATTTTTTACAATACAGGCTTCGTAGGAAGTGGAACTACCTCATAGTCCATTCAGTAGCTGCATACATAAAAATTTTCTAAAGAGAAGACGGAAACAGCCTAATTTTGTTGTCTCCTCTGTAGTCATTTTCACTAACTCAATAAGGTTGTATACAACATTAGGCAGCTAGACTTGCAGCTAAATCCTGTTTCCGGTGCCTACTGGTTTTAACTATTTGTGGCATTTGTAGTGTCATTTCAGGGAACAAGGAATTCCGGGATCGAAATTTTATTTATTTTACTAATATTCAAAATCAGCTGGTGTTTTTTTGTCGAAAAAGTGCTGGTGCTCAAATGTACTAGTCTTTATGGAAAAATGACCAATAATAATAAAAATTATTAATTGTTCCAGTTTATCCTTATATTTTCGCGATTACGCGCACATTATGATTGCTTGATACAAGTATAACCATTAATTGAAAGTCGAGGGTTCAAAATGGAAAATCACTAGAAACGTAGTATCCGATACATAGAAAATAACAAAAGAATTTAGAATAAAATAAATACAATGATTTGTTTACATATTTTTCACTCCTACCGTAATTAAAATTAAGATTAATAATTAAGTAAAATACATATACAAATAAAAATAGTTGAAGATAGGAGATGACAAAAACCTTTACCCTAAAACCTTTATTAAAACTCAGCCAAAAAATGTTTTCAAAAAAAAAAAAACCTCAGCCAAAACCATAAACCATAAACCTTGACGCCCTCAATAGTCGAAAATCGTATATAAGAGGCCGCAAAGCATCCAAGAGCGTAATGGAGGATGAAAATATGTTATTTAGGGTGCTTTTGAGGATCCCTGTCAAGTCCTTGCGTCGATGCAAAGCGGTATCCAAAACCTGGTTTTCCCTTTGTCTCAAGCCCTGTTTTCGTAAAATCCCACCTCAATCGCACTATTAATACAAGCACTTCTGATGAAACTCTCATCGGACATGTTAATAGAGTGACTGGATATTGGGGATATGACGTAAACATCCCCTTTGTATTATTCCAATTTGGTTCTTCTTAACAGAAATAATTCCTGAACCTTTCCATTAATTTTGCTGGAATATATACAATATACATGGCCTACATTTAGGCTATAATTAAGGAAGCTAAATCTATCCATAACTAATTACATGAACAAACTATATTCACATATATCCTTAACACACCCCGCAGTCGAACCGGGAGGTTGGCGGACACTGAGATTGTCCCTGAAATCTTCAAACAAAATATGCGCATACCATTTGTAAAAATATTCGCGATTTGATATCGGGATGACACATGAAGAACCCGAACCTGACCTCGTGCAACCTTCTCTCATACAAAATGAATATCCATTTCAATATGTTTGGTACATTGATGTTGCACTGGATTACCCGACAAATAGATAGCACTAACATTGTCACAATACATAATAGTAGCCTCTGTAACTGGACAATGCAATTCTAATAACAAGTTTTTGAGCCAACAAGATTCAGATACAATATTCGTCACACCCCTATATTCGGCCTAAGCACTAGATTTGGAGAGAGTTGGTTGTCACTTGGAAGACCAAGAGATCAAGTTATCACCCAAAAACACACAGTAACCAAATGTAGATCGTCTCGTGTCAGGACACCCACCCCAATCAGCATCAGTATAAGATACAAGATAGGACTTTGAAGATGAATTAAATATGTAATCCATGGTCCAACTTACCTTGAATATATCTGATGATTCTTTTAAGAGCTTGTATATGGTTGTTAAGTGGCATTTATGTTCACTTAGAATGCTCTATAAAGGCTTGAATTGGTGTTTTATATTCGAGTTATTTGTGTATTTGATGTGTTTTTGCAGTGTTTTTGCATTTCAGGCATAAATAAAAGACTCGGGAGATTTGCTAAATTGGTGTTAGGATGGTGCTCAGGAAGATTGCTCGAGGATTGCCAACTCAAACCAGCCAAGAAAACAAGAAAATAAAGATTTTCCAGAAGGTCGGCACGCCCAGGCGTAGCGGCCGCGCCGAAGATGCAGAATTGCAGCGCGCCTGTGATGGTGAAGCGTGCGGCCGCGCCGGGTCGATTTCCAGGAATCCTGTTTCTACTACAATTCTGATTTTCTGGACTTCTAATCTGCATGGGATACTATATAATATTAACTTAAGATCATTTTTCAATAACAAGACGTATCATAGCTTAATGAGAAGGCGTAAGAAGACCGAATAGCACAATTCAACCAAGGCGAAGAGGATCTAGTTTATTCTTGTGATTCTTTATTTTAAGTTGTAATCTTGGATGCTAGTTTTCTTATTTGAGAACCTATACTCTTGTTACATACTTGGTTTATTATTTATTCAGTATAAAGACTACGTTTATTATACCATGCTTTCATCGGAACCCACGTTGATGATGAGTCCGGTTATGGGCTAATCATTATCGTGGGGTTCTAGCGGATTTACTTATGGATTTCTTTAGTTAATATATTTTGATGCCTTAGTGTGTGGTGATTGTATGATATCCTAGTATTGGTTGTGCTTATTCGTCTTATGAGCATCGCGAATTTATAAGATAACGTGTTAATCTCTATTGAAGCGAAAGTGAATATAGGGGTTTAGAACTTGCTATACTAGCATAGGTTCATGTATTTGATATGCATGATTTTTAGGTAATTTTAACCATCTTACTTGCCCTATGTAATCATGATAGATAACTTGTGCATTAAACCGTTATGTTGTCAAATTCTATAGACATATAGGGTCTCAATATAATTGGTGTCTATTCAGCTTCTATCTCTTTTGTGGATATTTGATAGTAGGGTAATCGTACAACGAAAGTTGGCGTTTACTAGTTTTGTGTTATCTGATTAGTGTCATCACCATTACATGCTAAGGTTGAGAACAAAGAGGCTATTGAATGAAGTAGTAATGAATTTAGAATCCCATGTTTGTGACATATAGTAATCAATCCCTTTTAATCTCTTAGTTAATGTTCTTTAGTATAATCTCTTAGTTAATCGTAGTTATAAACAATCTCCATTTGTTAATCATCTTAGCATTAAATAATAACCATACCATTGTTGCATAAGTGCATTTATTGAAATTAACCTAGAACAAACTAGAAATAATTTTATATTACTTGCGATCGCGTATACTTGTGTGAATATTAGCGTGTGTTTTCGTCCTAACAAGTTTTTGGCGCCGCTGTCGAGGACTCGGTGTTAATTTTTTAGTTTATGTGTTTGTCATCAGTGGTCGTTAAAGTTCATTAACTCGGACATTGTTACTTGCTTGTTTCCTTGTCGTGTTACAGGTACTCTAGCGAGCGTGTATACATACGCGTTCTCGGCCTCGTAAGAGAACACTGGATCAAGCTGAGAAAGAAGTTGTAGTAGCTAAGGAAGTTTTTGAGGAAGTTCTTGTCGAGGATAAAGCTGAAGAAGAAGCTCTTATTGCAATGGGAGAACCAGAAGCGAATACGAAGGCTTTGATGGATTACTCTCAACAGAAGATTAATGATATTCATTCTAGCATTGTCCGACCAGCCATCTCGGCTAATACCTTTGAGATCAAGTCGGGCATGATTCAGATGATACAGAACTCAGTTTAGTTTGGGGGTTCTCCGATAGAAGATCCCAACATGCACATCAGAGATTTCATCGACATCTGCGACACTTTCAATTTTAATGGAGTTTCTGAAGTTACTATTAAGTTGAGGCTTTTCCCATTCTCTCTTCGGGATAATGCTAAGTGTTGGTTACATTCTCTACTACCAGGGTCTATCACCAAATGAGAGGATCTTTCTCAAAAGTTCCTAACTAAATTCTTTCCTATGGCGAAGACTGCTGCAATCAGAAACGCACTTACTCAAATTCCTTAGCAATCGGGAGAATCTTTATGTGAGGCTTGGGATCGCTATAAAGAGATGCTTAGAAAGTGTCCTCACCATGGGATGCCTGACTGGATGATCATTAACTGCTTTTATAATGAATTGGGTGCTACTTCTAGACCCATGCTTGATGCAGCATCAGGAGGAGCCTTATGGGCTAAAAGCTATGATGAAGCTTATGAATTGATTGAGCTGATGGCTGCCAATGAATACCAGAACCGAACTCAGAGATTACCTCAGGGCAAGGTAGCAAGAATTCTGGAGGTAGATGCAGCTACTGCTATAGCTGCTCAGCTTAAGGCTTTAACGATGAAGGTGGATTCTTTGGCTAATTATGGAGTTAATCAGATCACTAGTGTCTGTGAGCTTTGTGTTGGTGCCTATGAGACAGAGCAGTGTGCTATTTCAAGTGAATCAGCTCAGTTTGTAAGCAACTTTCAGAGGTCGCAGCAGCCTGTTACAGCCGCCTATCATCCCAACAACCACAATCAACCTAACTTCAGCTGGAGCAATACTCAGAATGCGGTGCAGCAGCCTTATCAGCAGTATGCAGCAAAGCAATATAACCCTCTGGTTTTCAGCAACCGTAATATACACCAAGACAACAACTCCAGCGCAACAGTCTAATGAAAAATCTGAATTGGAGGAGTTGAGGCTCATGTGCAATAGCCAAGCGGTTTCTATCAAGACCTTAGAGAATCAAATTGGGCAAATTGCCAATGCTTTGCTAAATCGTCAACCTGGTACACTCCCTAGTGACACTGAAGTTCCAGGAAAGAGGGAAGCAAAAAAGCAGGTTAAGGCAATTATATTGAGGTTTGGAAAGGTTGCAAATCCCGAAAAATCTCAAGTTTCGGAAGATGAAGTTGTGGCTGAGGAAGAAGTGCAGAATGAAGTAGAAGTGAAACCAAGGAATACTATTTTAGAACACACTCCTCCTGAGGGTAATACAGGGGAGAAACAAATATATCATCCACCTTCTTTTCCTAAGAGGTTGTAGAAGAAAAAGCTGGATAAGCAGTTTGAGAAGTTTCTGGAGGTGTTCAAGAAACTTCATATCAATATACCTTTCGCTGAAGCTCTTGAACAGATGCCTCGTTATGCGAAGTTTATGAAATATATTCTCTCTCGGAAAGTGAACTTTGATGACTTAGAGACAGTTGCTCTTATGGAGGAATGCAGTGCTGCGCTGCAACAAAAGTTGCCTCCGAAGCTTAAAGATCCTGGAAGCTTCACTATTCCTTGTACCATTAGAAAAGTGTCATTTGACAAGTGCTTATGTGACTTGGGAGCTTGCATCAATCTGATGCCCTTGTCAATCTTCAAGAAATTGGACTTACCTGATCCAAAGCCTACTTATATGATCTTGCAGTTGGCCGATCGATCTATTACATATCCACGAGGCATTGTGGAGGATGTCTTGGTCAAGGTGGATAAACTCATCTTTCCTACTGATTTTGTAATTCTTGATTTAGAGGAGGATAAGAAGATTTCCATAATCTTGGGAAGACCATTCTTGGCTACTGGCCGAATTTTGATTGATATGCAGAAGGGTGAGCTTACTATGCGAGTGCTGGATCAGGATGTGACGTTCAATATTTTTAATGCCATAAAATTCCCGACTGAAAATGAGGAGTGCTTAAAAGTGGAGTTGGTCGATTCTGTGGTTACTTCAGAACTTGATCAAATGCTAAGGTTTGATGCCTTAGAGAAGGCCTTGTTGGGGAATTCAGATAATGAAGATGATGAAGATGATGAACAGTTGCAGTATTTGAACGCTTCTCCTTGGAAGTGAAAGTTAGATATGCCTTTTGAATCTCTTGGATTGGAGGAGTTGAACAAATCTCCACAGTGCCTCAAAACATATATTGAGGAATCTCCTACACTTGAGCTTAAACCATTGCCTGAATATTTAAAGTATGCTTTTTTAGGTGATGCATCTACTTTTCCTGTTATTATTGCATCTGACCTTTCAGGTATTGATGAGGAAAAGCTCTTAAAAATTCTGAGAGAGTTCAAGTCGGGAATTGGATGGACTATAACAGATATCAAGAGAATCAGCCCTTCTTATTGTATGCATAAAATTCTGCTAGAGGAAGTAACAAGCCTACTGTTGAGCAACAGAGAAGGCTTAATCCGATCATGAAAGAAGTTGTGAAGAAAGAAATCCTCAAATGGCTAGATGCAGAGATCATCTATCCCATCTCTGACAGTTCTTGGGTGAGTCCAGTTCAGTGTGTGCTGAAGAAAGGAGGTATCACCGTTGTTTCTAATGAAAAGAATGAGCTCATTCCTACTCGAACAGTTACAGGGTGGAGAGTCTGTATGGATTACAAGAAACTTAAAAAATCCACAAGGAATGATCACTTCCCTCTTCCGTTTATTGATCAGATGCTTGACAGGTTGGCTGGGCATGATTACTACTATCTTCTGGATGGTTGTTCGGGTTATAATCAGATTTGTATTGCTCCAGAAGATCAGGAAAAGACTACCTTCACTTATCTGTTTAGTACTTTCTCCTTCAGAAGAGTTTCTTTTGGGTTGTGTGGTGCACCTGCCACATTTCAAAGACGCGTGATGGCTATCTTTTCTGACATGATTGGTTAGAATGTGGAAGTGTTCATGGACGATTTCTCTATGTTTGGTGATTCTTTTGACGAATGCTTGCGAAATCTTGGCGCCGTTCTTAAAAGGTGTGTTGAGACCAATCTGGTTCTCAACTGGGAAAAATGTCATTTTATGGTGCGACAAGGCATTATTCTTGGGCACAAGTTCTCTAGTAAAGGTCTTGAGGTGGAAAAAGCCAAGGTGGGGGTTATCGAAAACCTTCCTCCACCAAATTCTATTAAGGGTGTTCGCATATTTCTTGGTCATGCGGGTTTCTATCGGCGATTCATCAAGGACTTCTCTAAAATCTCTAAACCCTTGTGTAATCTTCTAGAGAGAGAAGTACTTTTCAGGTTTGATGACGAGTGCCTTGCTGCTTTTGAGATATTAAAGAAGAATTTAATCACGGAACCTGTCATAACTACACCTAATTGGGATGAACCTTTTGAGATGATGTGCGATGCAAGTGACTATGCAGTTGAAGCAGTTCTTAGACAAAGAGAGAACAACATATTTCATGTGGTCTCCTATGCTAGTAAGACCCTCAATGGTGCTCAACTAAACTATACTACTACTGAGAATGAGCTATTGGCTATTGTCTACGGTTTTGAGAAGTTTCGATCTTATTTGCTTAGAACGTAGGTGGCAGTTTTCACTGATCATGACGCTATTCGATATCTCGTCTCAAAGAAGGACTCGAAGCCTAGACTGATTCGATAGGTTCTTTTACTTCAGGAATTTGAGTTAGAGATCAAGGACAGAAAGGGTACTGAGAATCAAGTCGTTGATCATCTCTCTTGTTTGGAAGATCCAAGTGTAACTTCACAGGATAAGACATTGACAAATGAGTCTTTTCCCGATGAGCAGTTGTTTGGGGTACAAGAGGAAGAACCAAGGTTCGCAGACATTGTGAACTACCTTGTGAGCAATATTATGCCTCCAGAATTGTCTTCTGCTCAAAGGAAGAAGTTTCTTCATGAGGTGAAGTGGTACATATGGGATGAACCATTCTTGTTTAGGCAAGGAGCTGACCAAATCATCAGGAGATGTATTCCGTACAGCGAAACGGGGGGTGGGATCTTGCGAGATTTCCATTCGACTACCTATGGAGGCCACTATGGTGGAGAAAAAACGGCAGCTCGTATCCTTCAAGCGGGATTTTTCTGGCCTACATTATTTAAGGATGCGCATCAATTTATTTTGAAGTGCGATCGATGCCAGCGTGTAGGTAATATGTCTAAGAGGGATGAGATGCCTCTTAATGTGCTTCTCGAGGTTGAAGTCTTTGATGTTTGGGGAATTGACTTCATGGGGCCATTTGTCTCATCTTGCAATAATCAGTATATCTTGTTGGCGGTTGATTATGTTTCGAAATGGGTTGAAATCAAGGCTTTACCAATAAATGATGTGAAGGTAGTGCTAAATTTTCTTCATAAGCAGATATTCACAAGGTTTGGGACTCCAAGAGTCATAATCAGTGATGAGGGATCGCATTTCTACAATCGCAAGTTCACTGCTATGATGCAAAGATATAATGTGAATCATCGCATTGCTACAGCCTACCATCCTCAGACTAATGGTCAAGCTGAGGTATCTAACAGAGAGATCAAGCGTATTCTAGAGAAAGTTGTATTTCCATCGAGGAAGGACTGGTCTTTGAAGCTAGATGAAGTTATTTGGGCGTATCGAACAGTACATAAGACTCCGTTAGGTATGTCACCATTTCGGTTGGTCTATGGTAAGGGGTGTCATTTGCCTGTGGAGCTCGAGCACAAAGCATATTGGGCTTTGAAGAAGTTAAACCTTGATAAAGATGCAGCTGGTAAGAAAAGAATGCTTCAATTGAATGAACTCGATGAGTTTCAGCTTCAAGCGTATGAGAACAACAAAATATATAAGGAGAAAGTCAAGAGATGGCACGATAGGGGTCTAGTGCTCAAATCATTTGTGTCGGGGCAACAAGTTCTGTTATTCAGCTCTCGTCTCCGTCTTTTTCCTGGAAAGTTGAAGTCGAGGTGGTCAGGGCCATTTATTATCAAAACTGTGTTTCCACAGGAGCGGTGGAGATTTTTGAGAATGATCTAGGCCAGACATTCAAGGTGAATGGACAGAGGTTGAAGTATTACTATGGGGATACGACAAACCGTGAGGTGGTTAGTGCCATTTTATTATCTACTTGATCTCGAGTTTCTACGTCAAGCTAACGACGTAAAGCAAGCGCTTATTGGGAGGCAACCTAAGTTTGTTGTACATTAGTAGGTAGAGGAAGAAGAAAGAAAGGAGAAAAACACAAAAAAATCATAAAAAGAAAATTTTTCAGTGTCAACTACAGTAGCATGGCGTGCCCGCACTAAGAAGCGGGGCGACCACGCTGATTTTCCAAAGACTGCACGCGCCCACGTTGGATTGACAGAAGCACGGCGCGCCCGCGCTAGGGTAGCGCGCGGCCCCCTGAAGCTGAAAAAAAATCAAAAAAAATCAAAAATCAAAACCAAAAACAGCTTGCACCCGAATTTTACTCTTCCACTTCCCATATTTCCCTCTCCAAATCAATTTCAATCAACCCCATTACTACCATTATTCCCATAATCAATTCCCACTTCTTTTCTATAACTAATTCTCTCCCAAATTTCTATATATACACACACTTATACATAAACTCTTCTATTACTTCTCAAATTCTCATACACAAATCTCTCTTATACACTTCTATTCTCTCAAACTTAATCACTTTCAATGGCACCCAAAAGACAACTAACCCAAGTTAGCAGCAGCACCACTAATTCTTCAAGTGTTGGTGGTGTGAGGCCTAGGTTTTTAACTCCGGAGGCTGAGGCGGAGTATGCGAGGCTGCTTTCGAAGCCCATAGCCAAGGAGCTAGGTTTTCTGCCATCGGAGAGGGATGGTAAGTTGGTGGAGATGATTGTAGGGATGGGTTGGATAGCTTTTTGTGAGGCACCTGTTGCGGTACCCATGAGTGTGGTTCGCGAGTTTTACGCGAATGCAAAGGCGGAGAAGAACGGTTTCACAGTGGTGAGGGGGTCGACTGTGGACTATAGTGCTGAGGCGATTCAGAGGGTGATTAAGAAGCCCGAGAGACAGCCAGAGCAGGAGAATTGGAATGAGAAGACGGGGTGATTTTAACTTGGATTTGATCGTTACTACCTTGTGTGTGCCTGAGACTCACTGGAAGTTCAAGAAGGGCACGAACGAGTATGCCACTTTCCCTGTCTCGTGCATGAAAAGGTTTGTACGTGCATGGAATTCCTTTATTTGTGCCAACATCATGCCATCTTCTCACGTGCATGATGTTATTATGGAGCGTGCACAGTTGTTGTGGGGAATTCTTCAGGGAGACTATGTGGATCTCGGGATGGTGATTCATCAGGGTATTCTGAGGTTCTTGTGAGGGAGTACTACGGGTTCTATACCCTATGCGTCCATTATGATGAAGTTGTGTGTGGAGGTTGGCGTTTATTGGCCCGCACACGAGCAGCTACAGCTTTCGAGTTCCCCAATTGACAGTTCTACGTTGTTGAGTATGCAGGGGTGGTATGGTGGGAAGCCCGATCCTAATGGATTTGGTTATTCTTATGACCATCTGTCGGGTGACCGACCAGTTGATCAGATATATTCTGAAGGTTCTTCTCAGGCTAGGAGGCAGCATGGAGAGCTCAGTTAGGTGAGGAGGCCGATCCGTCGCAGCAGCAGGAAGCACAGGGCAGTGCTGGTATGAGTTCAGCGCAGTATAGGTGCTTGATGAGGAGGATGGATGCGATGCATGCCATCTATAGTCGGCTTGAAAAGGACTTTACCCAGGCATTGGGGATTGCATTCAGAGCCACAGAAGTTGACATCCAGTGGCCAATATTCGGTGAGGATGCTATGTACCCGCCTCCAGACACTCTTGACATACCACCCCATGAGGGTGATGTCCCTGATTTCGAGTTGGTATGCCTGATTGCTTACTATTACCTTCACTGAGGATAATAAATATTTTAAGTTTGGGGGTGGTAGTTAAGTAATATATGTTTGTGTGTGTCTCATATAGTTTGCATATTCATGATAGTTTAGTTCATATAGTTGCATATTTTCCATGTAGTAGTTTTTATTTATTTTGCATGTTAGTATGTTGCATATAGTTTCATGCATTTACATTATAACATGATCCCTTAGTTTACTTTTCCAACTGATTTGTGATATTGATGCTAGTGTAGTGATGTCGTATAGAGTGATGTTAAGTCCTATCGAGTTGATTTGCATGCTAGAAGTAAGTAATTTCACTAAGTCTTATAGGTTGCTTGAGGGCTAGATCATAATCATTTTTTGTTTGTTTTTCGAGGTTTAATCACTTGTTTATATCTAGAATTTAGGATATTCTCTTAATGATAAATAACATGAAAATTTAAAAATTGGAGAATTTTTTTTGAATTTCATTGCTAGTTGTTATGGCTAGGTGTCAAATGGCTAGTAGACAAACTCATTTTATATGAGTAGTCTAGGGTTGAACCAGATGGAGCGAAACGCACTCGTTCAGAAATTTAGAAAAGAGAAAAGAAATGTGTTATGCATAATTGATCACGAGTGGGCTCTTTAATACTCGAGTTATTAAGTTCTTAGGGGACTTTGTGCCTAGTGACATAAGGCTTTTATAGTCTGGGATCCACTAACCTAACGCTCGCTACATGGATATTATTGCATAAGTCTTTTGTGGACCTCACTCATTGCACGGTCAAATAAGCATATTTGTGTTATTTATGTATCATGAATAAAAGCATGAATCCATGTATAACTTTGATATAAGAATTGAAGTGTTGTCAGTCATTTTGAGTTTAGCTTTTATTCTATTTATAACCGTGTGATTGCCTTGATGAGTAGCGAGTCATGATTGTTGATCTAGTCGCACAAGTATATCTATAAACATTTGTTAATGTATTTTTATTTCTTGTTCTTTGAGTCTGTTTATGCTTGAGGACAAGCATTGGTTCAAGTTTGTGGGTGTGTTAAGTGGCATTTATGTCCACTTAGAATTATCTGTAAAGGCTTGAATTGGTGTTTTGTACTCGAGTTATTTGTGTATTTGATGTGTTTTTGTAGTGTTTTTGCATTTCAGGCATAAATAAAAGACTCAAGAGATTTAGCATTATTTTGGTGCTAAATTGGTGTTAGGATGGTGCTCAGGAAGATTGCTCGAGGATTGCCAACTCAAACCAGCCAAGAAAATAAGAAAATAAAGATTTTCCAGAAGGTCAGCGCGCCCGCGCTATAGTAGCGCGCGGTCACGCCGAAGAATCACCCAGGTCGATTTCTAGGAATCCTGTTTCTACAACAATTCTGATTTTCTGGACTTCTAATCTACATGGGTTGCTATATAATATAAAATTAAGATCATTTTTCAATAACAAGACGTATCAGATCTTAAGGAGAAGGCGTAAGAAGACCTTGTAGCACAATTAAACCAAGGCGAAGAGGATCTAGTTTATTCTTGTGATTCTTTATTTTAAGTTGTAATCTTGGATGCTAGTTTTCTTATTTGTGAACATATACTCTTGTTAAGTACTTGGTTTATTATTTATTCAGTATAAAGATTACATTTACTATATATTTACTATACCATGCTTTCAACGGAACCCACGTTGATGATGAGTCCGGTTATGGGCTAATCGTTATCGTGGGGTTCTAGCGGATTTACTTATGGATTTCTTTAGTTAATATGTTTTGATGCCTTAGTGTGTGGTGATTGTATGATATCCTAGTATTGGTTGTGCTTATTCGTCTTATGAGCATCACGAATTTATAAGATAATGTGTTAATCTCTATTGAAGCGAAAGTGAATATAGGGGTTTAGACTTGCCATACTAGCATAGGTTCATGTATTTGATATGCATGATTTTAAGGTAATTTTATCCATCTTACTTGCCCTATGTAATCATGATAGATAACTTGTGCATTAAACCGTTATGTTGTCAAATTCTATAGACATATAGAGTCTCAATATAATTGGTGTCTATTCAGCTTCTATCTCTTTTGTGGATGTCTAATAGTAGGGTAATCGTACAACGAAAGTTGGCGTTTACTAGTTCCGTGTTATATGATTAGTGACATCACCATTACATGCTTTGAGAATAAAGAGGCTATTCAATGAAGTAGTAATGAAGTTACAATCCCATGTTTATGACATATAGTAATCAATCCCTTTTAATCTATTAGTTAATGTTCTTCAGTATAATCTCTTTGTTAATCGTAGTTATAAACAATCTCCATTTGTTAATCATCTTAGCATTGAATAATAACCATACCATTGTTGCATAAGTGCATTTATTGAAATTAACCTAGAACGAACTAGAAATAATTCTATATTACTTGCGATCACGTATACTTGCATGAATATTAGCGCGTATTTTCGTCCTAACAAGTTTTTGGCGCCACTGCCGGGGACTCGGCGTTAATTTCTACTATGTGTTTGTCATCAGTGGTTGTTAAATTTCATTGACTCGGACATTGTTACTTACTTATTTCCTTATCGTGTTTCAGGTACTCTAGCGAGCGTGTATGCATACGCGTTCTCAGGCTCGTAAGAGAACACTGGATCAAGCCGAGGAAGAAGTTGTAGTAGTAGCTAAGGAAGTTTTTGAGGAAGTTCTTATCGAGGAGAAAGTTTAAGAAGAAGCTTTTATTCCAATGGGAGAACCAGAAGCGAATACGAAGGATTTGATGGATTACGCTCAACCGAAAATTAATGATATTTAGTCTAGCAGTGTCCGACCATCCATCTCGGCTAATACCTTTGAGATCAAGTTGAGCACGATTCAGATGATACAAAACTCAGTTCAGTTTGGGGGTTCTCCGATAGAAGACCCCAACATGCACATCTGAGATTTCATCGAGATCTGCGACACTTTCAAGTTCAATGGAGTTTTTGAAGATGCTATTAAGTTGAGGCTTTTCCCATTCTCTCTTCGGGATAAAGCTAAGTGTTGGTTACATTCTCTACCACCAGGGTCTATCACCAAATGGGAGGATCTTGCTCAAAATATCCTAACTAAATTCTTTCTTATGGCGAAGACTACTGCAATCAGAAATGCACTTACTCAATTTGCTCAGCAATCAGGAGAATCTTTATGTGAGGCTTGGGATCGATACAAAGAGATGCTTAGAAAGTGTCCTCACCATTAGATGCCTGACTGGATGATCATTAACTGCTTTTATAATAAATTGGGTGCTACTTCTAGACCCATGCTTGATGCGGCATCAAGAGGAGCCTTATGGGCTAAAAGCTACGATAAAGCTTATGAATTGATTGAGCTGATGGCTACCAATGAATACCAGAACCCAACTCAGAGATTACCTCAAGGCAAGGTAACAAGAATTCTGGTGGTAGATGCAGCTACTGCTGTAGCTGCTCAGCTTAAGGCTTTGACGATGAAGGTGGATTCTTTAGCTAATTATGGAGTTAATCAGATCACTAGTGTCTGTGAGCTTTGTGTTGGTGCCCATGAGATAGAGCAGTATGCTATTTCAAGTGAATCATCTTAGTTTGTGAGCCACGTTCAGAGGTTGCAGCAGTTTGTTCCGGCCACCAATCATCTCAACAACCGCAATCATCCTAACTTCAGCTGGAGCAATACTCAGAATGCGGTTCAGCAGCTTTATCAGTAGTATGCAGCAAAGCAATACAACCCCCTGGTTTTCAGCAACCGCAATATGAACCAAGAGAACAACTCCATCTGCAACAGTCTAATGAAAAATCTGAATTAGAGGAGTTGAGGCTCATGTGCAAGAGCCAAGCGGTTTCTATCAAGACCTTGAAGAATCAAATTGGGCAAATTGCTAATGCTTTGCTAAATCGTCAATCCGGTACGCTCCCGAGTGACACGGAAGTGCCAGGAATGAGGGAAGCAAAAGATCAGGTTAAGGCAATTACATTGAGGTCTGGTAAGGTTGCAAATCCCGAAAAATCTCAAGTTTCGGAAGACGAATCTGTGGCTGAGGAAGAAGTGCAGGAGGAAGCATAAGTGGATCCAAGGAAGACTACTGTGGAACACATTCCTCCTGAGGGTAATATAGGGGAGAAAGAGATCTATCCTCCACCTCCTTTTCCTAAGAGGCTGCAGAAGAAAAATATGGATAAGCAGTTTGAGAAGTTTCTTGAGGTGTTCAAGAAACTTTATATCAATATACCTTTCGCTGAAGCTCTTGAACAGATGCCTAGTTATGCGAAGTTTATTAAAGGTATTCTCTCTCAGAAAGTGAAGCTTGATGACTTTGAGACAGTTGCTCTTACGGAGGAATACAATGTTGTGCTGCAATAGAAGTTTCTTCCTAAGCTTAAAGATCCTGGAAGCTTCACTATTCCTCTTACCATTGGAAAAATGTCATTCGACAAATGCTTATGTGACTTGGGAGCTAGCATGTAACACCCCCAAATCCGGGGTTAGGAATCTGGGTCGTCACGCCATCCTTCACTCATGTGTATCCTGGTATTGATTTAATAATCCAACAGGCCCCAATCTCATACTCGCACACACAAGTTATAGCCTTAGAAATGACGTACAAAATGTAATATTCTTTTATTACACTCAAATGTACTTTACAGAATCTCAAACAATTATTTATAACCTCTACATGAAGTTACAATAATTACGACTGATATCTTATATCTATCTGATACTCTAGCACACCCGAGACAAAGCTGCCAGGGATCCTCCCCATGACTGCAAGCGACTAAGTCCCACACCGGCATACTGGTTATCTGTTGTGTTGTGTTATTTAAAAGAAAGCAAGAGTGAGCTATAATGCCCAGCATAATAGTGTACAGTATGAAATGACTGTATGATAAACTCAAGTAAAACGTCATATATGATAAATACATTTTCTTCAAAAATAGTTTTCCTTGGTGATACACACCTTCTTATAAAAACAATCCTTTAGTGGATTTTATTAACCTGCGAATACCTTAATAGTAAACCCAGCACATAGGCTTGGGTTACGGTATTGCATCACAATTCCAATTGGAAGAATAGAACATTCGTTGGAGCCACCGCATACGATGATCAGTCATACTGTGATAAAGTAACCTTTTCTACTAGTAGAAGGACGACACCTTCGTATCCCGGTTATCACCCTTGCCGCATTCGGGCTACGTGTCCCATTTTCGGGTATACACATAATTCACAAGTTCCTGAGTACACTGAGTACCTTCGCCTGCGGTACCTTTGGTAGTCCATCTAGCACACATAGTACCAAAGTCTACCCCTCCCTTGTCCTTTAAAAGAATTCTATCAATCTCGAGAACTCGAACCACATCGAAGTTCCCCAAACGTTTTGCTTGTTGATAGAAACAGCTTATCTCTCTAAGATATACGTGTATATATATGTATATACGTACTTCGGACAAATTCGGAGAAAGTACTAAGGATGTGAGTTGACCGTTGTCAACAGATAATTAATAAGGGGGAAAAGTTTCTCCTTGAAACTATATTCAAAATATTAAATAAGTCGGGATAATATTCACCGACGATCTGAAATTATTCGAATGATGTTCTGAAATCAGAAAGTATATTTTAAATCAGGATCTATGATTTTTAAATCAATAATAAACCCTTTAAGAATAATAATTAATAATAGTCGATAAATAATTAAACCTCGAATGAGTTTACTCTCTTAAAGATTATTTAAAATAATATTCCTCAACTAGTTTGTGTCTCCATAATTAATAATCTATAGTGATTAATCGGGTTTGAAATAATTAATCGTTGGAGTATACTACTCCCATAATAAGGAATAAGTATATAGTATTTATTATTCGAACAATAAAATATAGTTGAGGGAATATGATCGTTGGGAAATTGTTTTAATAAAAGTTTGAGGTGTTTTAATGTTTCGTAAGTGGACGTTGAGTCCCTTTAAAACGTACCATTATGGACTTTTAATCGTCCAAAATATCTCCGGGATGATTCTCGGGTTTATACTTTATAAACCAAAACTGACCGACTCTCGGGCTTACGACTTATACATCACGCTCTACTGTAGCATTAATATTCTTAACTAAAACACCTCCGGAATACTTCCGGGTTTTCATCAATTTTCACTGACCGATCCTCGGTCTAAAATATATACACGCCACGCTACTCGTTAGCGTCAACATTCTCAATTATAAACTCCTACGGAATACTTCCGGGTTTTTATAAGCTTACACCGACAGGCTCTCGGTCTAAATATAATATTTCGAACTCGGTATGAACATATACTAGAAATTATCAACAATTGAGTAAGGTAATACATCTCAAACTTCGTAAAACAGTTTAAAGCAATCTTATGCATATATCACAGTTTTGTAAAATATTCACAACACAACAGTTCTTAAAAGGTAGGGTTTGAAAACTTGCCTGGGTATCTCGAGGTGGAGGATGCTCTAGGTTCCGCTCGGAAATCTATAATCATAAACATAATTCGTTTTGTTAGGTCCCGTCCTAATTTGCGGCGACTCGCACTTCATGCGTTACTTATTATGTACCCTCTCAACTTATACTACCCTTATTATTCCTTTAAGTTCTTATTCACATTATGGTCGCTTCATTTTTCTAAGTATCTTAGGTTCATTCTCTTTATCGTCGTCGGCTCCACTTATGGATTCTTATGGTTTCTACTCGCGCGGTCTCGGCTCCGATATTTTATAAAATTGAGAAATCATTATTTTCACTTGAAATTTTTATGGCATTTAGAAAAATCAATATGTTACACTCTGTAAAAATTTCATGATTTAAGTCGATCCTTTATATTTTCAAAGTTCGTGATTTGTAGCAGTTTTTGTCACGTAAATTACTTTTACCAAAATGACCATAACTTTTGATCCGTAAATCGGAATCAAGCGATTCAAGCGCCTAAATGATCCTTATAACATTTCCTATCATAATAAAAGGGTTATATTTCAAGAAACTACAGTTTACAACTCTGGGATTTTCTGCAGAAACTTAAAGTTACGATTCGTTGGTTTTAACGGAGTTACGTTTACGATCGGGGTTTCGTTTATGCCCTAACTCTTAACACAACCACCAACAATCATCATTTCATCATCAACACACAAACTCCTCTCAAGAACATCATATTCTTGAGGCAACAACAACCAACCTTAAATCTACTCAACTTAAACTTTAAGATCTCAACAATAACACTTCCTAAACTAAGTTTTCTACCACATACTAAATGAATCTTAAAAATGAATCTTAAATAAAGTTGGGCCAAAGATTTTTACCTTTATTGTAAGCTTGAGATGTGTCTTTGAGGATGGTGGATGCTTGGAAGTGCTTGGTATGATTTTTGGAACCTAAAACCACCATTGAAATCAAGAAACCAAGGAGATGTTACTATTCATACTATTCACTAGTGAGTTTCTTGATTTTATTTCACCCATCAAACCTTGATAAAAAGAGATGAAAGAATTTTATTACCTTATTTTAATTGCTAGGAAGCTTGAGAATTAATGGGATGATTTTACCATGGCTAGATTTTGAGATTTGAAATTGAATTCTCCCCTTTTTCTTCAAGGGGCCGAATGGAAGCTTGATGGGGTGGGGGGGTATTTATACTTGCTTCCCTTGGTTGCTTAGCTTGGTTGATTTGCTAGGTTGCTTCTAGGAAATGGGGTGGGAGATCTTCCACTTGATTTGATAATCTTCCTACATAGAATTCTTGGTTTATTCTTGTTACAAATCTTGGGGACAAATCTTAGGTAGCTTCCTAGAAACTACTCGTGTTAGCTTCCTTGGCACATTATTTGGATAGCTTGCTTGATCATCCTATGGTTAGCTTACTATTTGATAAAGTAACCATGGTTACTTTTCTTACCATGCTTTAGTTAGTGCGTTATGTTTATTTAATCGTTTATGCGTTCGCTCGGTCGCTTAAACGTTTTCGTAATACTTATTTGTAAATGGTTCGCGACGTAATTCCTTTAGTATTTATTCTTTATATTTTTAATTATCATACTTGAATATAAATCTGTAGGGTTTTAATCTCGTAATTATATTGTTATCCCCGCAATCCTCGATGGGTCGTAAATACGGTCGTCTTTTAAAGTTTGTTTTCTTTGAAAACTAATAGCGTTTACATACACTCATTTGGTACGTATAATCGTAATATCAATTCCGAAATTCATTTTCTCATGCACAACATAGTGTGGGCTAAAAAGTTTTTCCCCGTCCGTCAGGGTTACTATTCATTAAACGTTTTACAAGGTCTCAAAATTCAAGTTATTATATTACTATTCATAAGGGTCTTTTACCGATGTCAAAAATTTGGGTTCTTACAGTCTTCCCCCCCTTAAAAGGATTCTGTCCCGGAATCAGTTCAGAAACAGGTAGGGATATGCTTCTCGCATGCCAACCTCGAGTTCTCATGTTTGATCTCTTCATAAAATTTCCACTCGTCCCTCCAATATATTTCCGGTTACTCATCCTTGTAGTCTTATGACATCTACACGTTACTCGACATACGCTAAGTCTGGCTATGAGTTTATTAGCTCATTTTCAATCATATATTTGGTTTTGACAATTAAATTTCCTAACCTCGATTCGTGGTACTCATTATAAACTTGGTGACCGTTCGATGATGGTGCTAATTTGTAAGTCAACTTTCTTAGTCCTTTAATTCTTCAACTGGTCCAATAAATCTTGGGTTCAACATTCCTTTCCCTTTCGAATCTCGTCACTCCCTCCTCGGGAGGTACTTTAAACAATACTTGGTCTGCTACTTCGTACATTCTGTCTTTATAGTCCTGGTCCGCATATCTCTATTGTTCATCCTGGGCTGCCACTAGCCGGGTTCTGCTAAATTCTAGGAATTCCTTTGGTCTGTTTGACTCAACGATGGTCCAAGTATCTTCCGCTTACCAATTTCTTCCCAACCTAAGAGAGAACGATTCTTTCTTTCGTACAAGCTTTATAGCCGTTCCAATGCACGCATGATAACTCGTTATTATCGATAATTCGATTAACGTCAACTGGCCACTTCATTTCCCTTAAAAATTGATAATATGGACGATTAGCGCATCTTCTTGTGTTTGGAATCATCCTTCAGCTTATTCGTTTCCCCTTACATTGCTCATACTAGTGCTAGAGTTTCATTCCTTAACGTTTTTCCCATTTTGGCGCATCCTCTCTGTCGATTAAGTTATATAAGAAGTTCTCGTTGCATTTCTACACGCTCGTCTCCTGCTACATGCTTAGCGCCAGATTTAACATTTCTTCCCGTAGTAACGTAAGGCACGTCATCGTCCTGTTGCCATCTTGAAGGAAGCACCATTTCATACGCAGTTTATTGACACGTTTTAGGATCGTTCAACATTCAGCTTCCGTCATCGGTCAGACTTCTTTAATCATTCCCCATATAATATCTATAGTACTACGACACTTTCTGGGTCGTACCTGTTATTCTCGCTAGCGCCTTAGACGTATTCACGTTTATTAGTACCTACTACTAGTGGCCTTTATAGGGCATGTACGATCTTCTTTGCTTTCTATCAGTTCTGACAATGACATCCTTCATTCTTTTACATTACCCTTCGTAAGGGATATCGGGACTATTTTTCGTATGCTAGCATGGTAAGTACCTCTACACGAATTATCTGTCAATAATAGGCGATTCCCCAAACCGTTCCAAATAAAAGGTAAGCCGCTAGTTGTATTTTCAATGGTCAGGATAGTCCTCTCATTCTACTTGTCGATTTGAGAACTCTAAGTCATTCCTCTGTCCATCCTCTTTCACAAATATCTTGGGAAATAGTCCCGATTATTAAATCTTGGGTCCTTGCGTGGCGCAGTCATCATAGGGTCTCTCTGTCCCAATTATCTCTTCCGCGTTCATAAAAATTTTGTAGAGTGGACATCTATCATTTGCATAATAAAGTAAGCGGTCCTATTTAATCTATCACTCAAAATCCTCAAATAGCATGATGGTTAACTTGGTTCTTGATAATCCTCCTTCAAAATTTATTATAATTAACTCTTAACCCTATTTGGGTCATCTACAATTCGAAATCGCCAAAATTTTAACCCTCGCCTTTCCGTTTTCATTTTCAACCATGTCGAATACTTACTTACCTACTCAATGACATCCCTTTTCATATTCTGTCATGACTAATATTCGTTTACATTTTTAGGCACCTTTAAGTCTTCTTGTTAAGTAATAAAGCGTTCTTCTCATGCGATCCTTCTCATCAGTTATTCTGAGACTTGTCATCCTCCATATATCTTTTCCCACTTAAAGTATCGGCCACCACATTGGCCTTTCCTTGATGATAATAGATTCCTCAATCATGGCCTTTGATCAATTTGACTATATCCTCTATCTCGTGTTCAGTGTAAAAAAAAATCCAAAATTTTCTCATAAGTAAACTCCTTTTCCTTTCAGTCTGAACCTTATCGCAATTATTCTAGATCATTATTAGAAAGCCTTATGTCACGGTCCTTAAGCTGCGTAGACATATCATTAGACTTCACGCAACATCCTATTTTTATTGTTGAGTATTTCTATCACGGGATTGCTACTAACCTTACCTTCGATTCTTGAAAATCTTATTCCTCAAATTCATACATGCTTGGTTTTCCCCGAATTTATTAGCACATCTCCTGATAATGTTTCATAGAAGTGTATCTTACTAATCACGTCGTATCCCTATTGTAACACCCCCAAATCCGGGGTCGGGGATCCGGGTTGTCACGAGTTCCATTTCCCTTAATAACACCCAATCTTAATAATTACTCAACTACTCTGTACTGTGACCCCACAATAAACACACACACCACACGTTATAGTCTCAGAGATGAACATCCAAAAATAACCACAAGTCATTTTATTCCACAATTATCTGCCAATACACCTTAAAAGGTTTTCTGAATAAATTTACATTTCTTTGCCATTATTACAATTCATAAATATACATAAATCTGGTACATTAGAAGTTGAAAGCCTAGCCTATTGGTAGCTCCTACCTCAGCTACAGCGGCATCAATGCTTCTAGAAAACTGCGGAACGTCTCCTAATCGCTTGCGAATCGGGAGCTTGGTCCTGTTCATCCTTTCTATCTGTTGTTGTGTGATGAAAGAAGAAAGCAAGGGTGAGCAGCAAGCCCACCAAAATAATATGTATAATGATTAATAGTATATGAGCCTTCTCTTAGTACTCATGAAAGTCTTGGTCAAAAGAAATGAACCAAGTTAATATCTCAATGCGATGAAGTCGCAAAATATTCAGTATATATATATACATATATACTTTTCAAAATATTGGAAGTCCTCTTCCATGCATAATATACACAAAGTCCCAGTGTATAACTGTATATAAAAAAATATCGTTGCAAGGTGATCTCATATATCTAACCTTGTCTCAACGTTTTTCTGAAAATCTTTGTCATTCATAAGACAATTATTTACTTGATATAAGTTTAAAAGATGAAGTTACAAGATACTCCAATATACTTATATCTTTTCCATATACTACTTGAACTACCACCGTTCAAGTTATAATTAGTTCAAAAGTTCATCACATAGATGAGACTATAAGGCAAGATTTGAATAGATTAAATCTTTAAAATATTATCAAAATAAAATGAAGTTACGAGATACTTCATTTGATGTAAACATCATTTTGAAAACTTGACCCTGCCAACACTCAACAATCGCCCAACCGTAGCCTTTCTATCGAAGTGCTCTGGGTAGTGTTGCAGAAATTATCCAATTGGATGATGAACTCATTACGGGAGTTTGCCGCGCCAGGAAGACCACTTACGATGATCAGTCGTAGTTGTACGACCCCACCATTTTCTACATGTAGAGGAGAACCTGTCGGATTTACTTATCAACCGAACACTGAACTCCTAAGGAATGGACCGCCTTAGCGAAACTTCCAGGCCATTTGGGCCAATATAATAAGGCTGGGTCGGCGCTACTCGGCCACTTACGCCACTCCTAGTTCAGATGAAATCCATGACTCTGAAACGTAAAGCTCGTCCCCACTTTCCCCAAGTAGAAACTTGTTGATACGGCTCCACCAAGAAGTCGTATCTATTTGGAAAGGAGAACTCATCGATATTTCCCAGGAGATGCCTGTTAATGGATTAACTTGTTCCAAGAATTTTACTTCCCGAGTGTTGGGTAAGTAATCAATTCATTTATCAAAACAGCAACCTTGTTGCGAATATAAAACACACCACAGAGCCGGATCCCTCAGGTTTTGAGCGAGTATTTAAATCCCCTTAAAAAGGAAGATCTTAAATATAAAAATGAGTTTTGGGATCCGCTCTAACTTTTAAAAATCATTTTGAAGACTCGAAAACACTTTATAGAGTGTTTGGAGTAAAGCTGATTTAGTAAAGTAAATCAGTCCCCAGAATATTTAGAAAATGACTGAATATTATTATTTAAATAATATTCCCATAAAGAATAATCTTTATAAAAATAATTGAAGTAGAAGTATTAAAACTTATACTTGAAATGGATATCAAATAACCAAAGATATACTTATATGAAAGTACTATCTTTATTTGAATAATCGAAAATAAGTTTGATTATTGACACCTTATTCTTTAATAAAATAAAGAATATATCTCAGCAAATAATCGGAGTCATAGATCCTCAAATGAATATTCAAATAATATTCATTAAATAATATAAACTGAGTCATAAGCCCTCGAATGAATATTCAAATAATATTCAGATAATAAAATAAAAGGAGTCATAAGTCCTCGAATGAATATTCAAAATAATATTCATTAATAAAATAAAGGGAGTCATAATTCCTCAGATGGATATTCAAGTAATATTCATTAATAAAAATAAAGATATCGAATAAACCTTATTCGAATAATAGCCTTGAAAACTATTCATATATATATAAATATATACTCGGGAACATCGACTCCCGGTTTTAGAAAAATGTTCACCTTTGGGTCCCCTATACTAAGCGTATACGCAAATACCGCTTATCTCTAGCATAGGTATTATCAACTGAATCAACAAATATATGTATCAAGATTACGAAACAGGCATGCATATATACCATATCACATGCTACAATATATCGCAAGAATTTGCTAATTAACCATCATGCATTTATCACAAGACAATGCATATACATATATACATCACAACAACAGTATAGCGGGTAGAAAACTTGCCTGAGCGACTTGGGGTGATAAAAGGCTCGGGATGAGTCTGGTAACCTATAAACAACAATTAAGTTGGAATTAAACCAAAATCACTTGTAAATCTATACTTTAACTAACTTAGACTCTAACGCTTGTTTTGCGCTCACTGATTCGCTTAAGTCACTCGGGTACCCTCGGCTCCACCATTTTTAATAATTTAACCTTTACGAGTTTTAAAGCGATTCCTTCGCGAGTGTCTTACCAACTGCCTAACACACTTACCATAAATGTTTCATACATTAATTAACCTTTTTTGGTCTTTAACCTATGTTTCAAAGTAAGGCGAGGGGAAAAGTTTCGTTCGCAAAACGCCGTTACTTGAAACGGTCGTTTCTCATAAACCGTGCATCGGAATCGAACGAACTACATATCAAAACGAAGCTCGTAACATGAGCTATCTAAACATGGCAGTGTTCATAATCTAGCAGGGGGTTCTCGGGTCCTAATGCTATGCACAAAAACAGTCCAAAGAAAATTGGACGTTATGACGGCTATGTTTACGCGATTTTCAATATTTTAAACCATTCAAAACCATTCCAAATCAACCTCAAATCCAACATACAACCAACATCCATCCTCATCACATCATAACAACCCCAACCAATTCAATTTAATCATTCATACTTATGCCTAAGCTTAACTTTAATCATACTTAAGTTCTTTTCATCAAAACCTCAACATTTACCATTCCATTTCACTACCATTTCAAATCCCAAACTCTAATCACAACAACAAGCTACAATATCATCCTACTAATCAAAATCATCTTATAATATATAGGAATCTAGGGTTTGGAGATGGTATACCTTCCTTGAAGTGGTGGGAGGAGCTAGGAAGCCTTAAGAAGCTTTGAGAAGTCTTAGGAAAGCTTGGATCTTCAAGAAAAACAAGAAAAACTTCAAGTTAAAAACTTGAAAACACTATTCATAGTCTTCTTCTTTGATTAAATGAAGAAGATTGAGAAGGAATTAATGGCTTAAACTCATGATATAGCCCTAACTAAGCATGAAGATGATTAGGGAATTAACTCACCAATTTAGGAGGCTTGGATCTTGAGTTTTTGAATTCTTGCCCATTTGCAATAGTAAAAAGCCGAGAGCATGATGAACCATGCCTTGGTTTCTTTTTGATTTTGATGAAAATGATTTTGCTTGGCTTGGTTGGCTTGTTTTTGTGTTTGATTTAGTTAATTACCTTGTTGCCCTTGAATTTGTGTGGTTAAAAAGCCACCACACCTCCTTCCTTCCCATGTCATGCTTGTGTCACCTTGCACATGTCATAATGCTCCTACTTGTCCACACCTTGTGGTTTGATGATGTCACAATCCCTGGCTTCTTGTACAAGCTTGTCTCTTGGTCACTTATTTGTTTTACGGTTCGCTTATCTTTCGTTCTCGTTTATCGTTTGAGGAATCATACCCGGGATCTTATTACTTAGGCTCCCTTAACCTTTCTCAATATATTGTATTCCTTCTATGATCCTCTCTTATAATCCTTTAATTTAAATCCTTTTTTATCCTGTTACCTTATACTCAATTCTCTCCGTATCTTGTGGATTTCCGGGAAAAATCAAAGTGTTCGGAATTGGATTCTGACGATCTTTACATACACTTATATACCATATAGAGTACTAATAAAATCTCAGAATATCCATATCAGAACCCCTACATAGTGTGGCATGAAAAGTTTTCTCGTTCAGCAAACACTATTCATAAGGGTTTCAAAATTTCTCAAAAATTGGGGTTATTACACCTATTTTTGTTCTTCTATAACCATATTAAAGATACTTATGATAATAACTAAACATGGTATTCTTCTCTTTAAAACAACTTACTCATCACGATGCTCCGATTGCACCATCATAGCACTGAGCTTTCAGTCTCATATTTCAACAATCGGTTCTCAACTATACCTCTCTTTGTCGGGAAGGCAATTAGCCTTGGAAATGATTTTCACGATATCGATGAAATTTAGACAATCTTAACAAGATTTCAAAATCTAACATCTGAACAAATAATGAGCTCCGAATAAAAGAGTCGCAATACTCAGAAGATTTATAACTTGGAAGGAAGAATGTAACAAGGATTATCCTTCCATGTCCTTAGAATTTTATATTGCGATATTATGGAGAATATCCACTGAAAGCAATGATTGCTGAATAATAACGTCATACGAATGATACTTGTAAGATTTTCCCATTGAAAGAATACTTTTCTTCTTGAATAATGAAAGAAATATCGAATAACATCCTCAACCAAAGGTTAACCATTGAGGTCTCAAAGAGGTGCTATTTTGAAAGAAGGAATTTTACCCAATGATTAATAAATAAGGAAGTATATTGTTCTACAATCACTTTGTAATTTTAATTGGATATTCGTTATACAAACGAAAGAATAAAATATTTCATGAACAAACTATTTCATAAAACTGAATATGAATTCTCGTTTGAGTGGGCGACCTAGTTAGGTCTCAATTAAATCATTCTTTGAAAATTTCATCAACAATTAAATCTGGCATATATAATGCACTATGGAATAATAAAATTTTATTGGAAGTGGAACTAGAAAAATAATAACTAGTTCATATCAAGCAATATTATCAACCGGCTAAGAAAATGGCCAGCACAATTGGTTTGGCCCATAGCAACTAGCTAGGACGATTAGCTAGGCTTTTGTCGTATTAATTAAAATTTTGACTAGTTAGGACAATTAACTAGTCATTCATGAGAACATATGCAACTAGGCATATTTCAGTTTATTTGTAAAAATCTCAACATCGTAACCACTGAAAAAGTTGTGGCTACTTGGATGATGATTTTGAAATAAAGAGTTTTTAAATTTGGGCCGAGAAAGACAATTATAACTCTGAGTCGAGTGGTCTTGGCATTGGAACAATCGATACCCTCTTATCAAATATTTCTTTCCAAGTAAAGGGTACACTCATAGGTGCCCTAGTTCACATACTTTATCAGATCTTTAAATAGAATTGAATCGGAATACCAATATCAAATTGATACCCTTACTATGATTTCAAAGTTCAATATATAATTTCATCCCGATTAGAGGAAAATGATTCCCGAGGAATATATGGATATTAGATTATCCATGTTTTTTAACAATTTGTTAGATATTTACAATCTCGACTGAGAAGAGTAAGTATGAAAGAAGAATCAAAAGAAGATACTCATTATGAATATTCATCGATGAATTGAGGGAAATTTTATATATAAAAAAAATCTATTGGATAATTGAAGTGAAGTATAAATATCTCTGAGTTGATCAAGAAGATCATAATCTATGAATGAAAGTTCATGGATTAACTAAAAGAATTGAACAAGTCTGATGCGGAGAAAGACTATTCAAGATGGTCACATCAGAAGTTCAAAGTAGGGAACGAAAAGGACTGCCTGATATAACTTATCAAGGCAATACGAATGATCAACAATTTGGAGGGAGCAACGGGATAGTGAGTAGGTGCCAAAAGATTTCACTGATTATCCTAACTCTTGTCATTATCCCTCTGAGGATGATCCCACCTTTTCTTCTTCGTAATTCCATGTTTCAAATAGTTTCTCTTTCAACATCATTTTAAAATCGCTTACTAACTTGACTTTCGCACGTACATCTGTCATTCCGGTGTTTTACCTCGAAGACCTTACTCAGAAATATTCCAAAAACATCTGTTAAGCCGATAGTTGCCTGCTACACGCATCCGTTACTAACTATAAGTAGCCAGTTCCCCCTGGGAACAGATCAAAGAGATCTCTCAGGGATCTCAATGTAGTCTATAAGTTCGGTGGCATGTGTGTGTAATTGAATCATATGTTACCAAATATAATATAGGTCTACGTGTATATATATGTTTCCTCTGACATCATTTCTACCGAAGAATTCCGCTCTAGACTCACTGGTCTATCCTTTTAAAAGGTTCTAAGATCAAACCATCGCTCATTGTAATCTTACGCCATTTATTTATAGACATGCCATCAATTCTTGACGTTCTTGATCTCTGAGCTAAACCATCATAACCCTTCATATTAAGCGCACTAATAATATTATGTAGTGTACTTGTCTTACGATGACATTTGTATATCATATTCAAATCTTCCTTAATGGAAATAAAAAAAATCCTCAAGGGTATATCAGACACTATCTCTGCCGAATTCGTTATTAATACGATATTCACCTTATTATTGGTAAAATGACACCTTCAACTAGTCTGAGTCAATAACCTCAAATGTATATTAATAATTAGACTTTATGGTTCTCACATGTGATGCCCCTTCTTGGGCAACCTACACAGAACTACAGGTAGCAAGGCTCGTGTTATCAAAATTTACATATGGTGTTGGTAATATTGTCTTTACCCAAATGCTCTGGAGACTCAGCTCCAAGTTCTACATCCATATCTTTGCCAAATCAAATATGATTCAAATTTTTCTCCTCATCATTCTGATAATCTCCAATGGTCTCATTAGTCATACCTTAATACCTCAAATATACACATATCATAACCTACACATTGAGGCTACATCCGATAGTCCAATGATGAACTCTATATGAGCTCTTACGAAATCTCGCGTCTAGACAGACTCCTAACACTCTCGTTTCTGAGTACTATAACTTAATGCTCTGATACCATTTCTGTAACGCCCCCAAATCCGGGGTCAGAAATCTGGGTCGTCACGCCATCCTTCACTCATGTGTATCCTGGTATTGATTCAATAATCCAACAGACCCCAATCCTATACTCGCACACACAAGTTATAGCCTTAGAAATGACGTACAAAATGTAATCTTATTTTATTACACTCAAATGTACTTTACAGGATCTCAAACAATTATTTATAACCTCTACATGAAGTTACAATAATTACGACTGATATCTTATATCTATCTGATACTCTAGCACACCCGAGACAAAGCTGCCAGGGATCCTCCCCATGACTGCAAGCGACTAAGTCCCACACCGGCATACTGGTTATCTGTTGTGTTGTGTCATTTAAAAGAAAGCAAGAGTGAGCTATAATGCGCAGCATAATAGTGTACAGTATGAAATGACTGTATGATAAACTCAAGTAAAACATCATATATTATAAATACATTTTCTTCAAAAATAGTTTTCCTTGGTGATACACACCTTCTTATGAAAATAATCCTTTAGTGGATTTTATTAACCTGCGAATACCTTAATAGTAAACCCAGCACATAGGCTTGGGTTACGGTATTGCATCACAATTCCAATTGGAAGAATGGGACATTCATTGGAGCCACCGCATACGATGATCAGTCGTACTGCGGTAAAGTAACCTTTTCTACTAGTAGAAGGACGACACCTTCGTATCCCGGTTATCACCCTTGCCGCATTCGGGCTACGTGTCCCATTTTCGGGTATACACATACTTCACAAGTTCCTGAGTACACTGAGTACCTTCGCCTGCGGTACCTTTGGTAGTCCATCTAGCACACATAGTACCAGAGTCTACCCCTCCCTTGTCCTTTAAAATAATTCTATCAATCTCGAGAACTTGAACCACATCGAAGTTTCCCAAGCGTTTTACTTGTTGATAGAAACAACTTATCTCTCTAAGATATAGGTGTGTATATATATATACGTACTTCCGAGAATTTTGGAGGAAGTACTAAGGATGTGAGTTGACCATTGTCAACAGATAATTAATAAGGGGGAAAAGTTTCTCCTTGAAACTATATTCAAAATATTAAATAAGTCGGGATAATATTCACCGACGATCTGAAATTATTCGAATGATATTCTGAAATCAGAAAGTATATTTTAAATCAGGATCTATGATTTTTAAATCAATAATAAACCCTTTAAGAATAATAATTAATAATAGTCGATAAATAATTAAACCTCGAATGAGTTTACTCTCTAAAAGAATATTTAAAATAATATTCCTCAACTAGTTTGTGTCTCCATAATTAATAATCTATAGTGATTAATCGGGTTTGAAATAATTAATCGTTGGAGTATACTACTCCCATAATAAGGAATAAGTATATAGTATTTATTATTCGAACAATAAAATATAGTTGAGGGAATATGATCGTTGGGAAATCGTTTTAATAAAAGTTCGAGGTGTTTTAATGTTTCGTAAGTGGACGTTGAGTCCCTTTAAAATGTACCATTATGGACTTTTAATCGTTCAAAATATCTCCGGAATGATTCCCGGGTTTATACTTTATAAAAAAAAACTGACCGACTCTCGGTCTTACGACTTATACATCACGCTCTACTGTAGCATTAATATTCTTAACTAAAACACCTCTGGAATACTTCCGGGTTTTCATCAATTTTCACTGACCGATCCTCGATCTAAAATATATACACGCCACGCTACTCGCTAGCGTCAACATTCTCAATTATAAACTCCTTCGGAATACTTCTGGGTTTTTATAAGCTTACACCGACCGGCTCTCGGTCTAAATATAATATTTCGAACTCGGTATGAACATATACTAGAAATTATCAACAATTGAGTAAGGTAATACATCTCAAACTTCGTAAAATAGTTTAAAGCAATCTCATGCATATATCACAGTTTTGTAAAATATTCACAACACAACAGTTCTTAAAAGGTAGGGTTTAAAAACTTTCCTGGGTATCTCGAGGTGGAGGATGCTATAGGTTCCGCTCGAAAATCTATAATCATAAACATAATTCGTTTTGTTAGGTCCCGTCCTAATTTACGGCGACTCGCACATCATGCGTTACTTATTATGCACCCTTTCAACTTATACTACCCTTATTATTCCCTTAAGTTCTTATTCACATTATGGTCGCTTCATTTTTCTAAGTATCTTAGGTTCATTCTCTTTATCGTCGTCGGCTCCACTTATGGATTCTTACGGTTTCTACTCGCGCGGTCTCAGCTCCGATATTTTTATAACATTGAGAAATCATTATTTTCACTTGAAATTTTTATGAAAGTTAGGAAACTAAATATTTTACTCTGTGTAAAACTTTTATGATTTATGAATACTTTTAAGTCGATCCTTTATATTTTCAAAGTTCGTGATTTGTAGTAGTTTTTGTCGCGTATATTACTTTTACCAAAACGACCATAACTTTTGATTCGTAAATCGGAATCAAGCGATTCAAGCGCCTAAACGATTCTTATAACATTTAATATCATAATCAAGGGTTATATTTCAAGAAACTACAGTTCACAACTCCGGGATTTTCTGCAGAAACTTAAAGTTACGATTCGTTGGTTTTAACGGAGTTACGTTTGCGATCGGGGTTTCGTTTACGCCCTAACTCTTAACACAACCACCAACAATCATCATTTCATCATCAACACACAAACTCCTCTCAAGAAAATCATGTTATTGAGGCAACAACAACCAACCTTAAATCTACTCAACTTAAACTTCAAGATCTCAACAATACCACTTCTTAAACTAAGTTTTCTACCACATACTAAATGGATCTTAAAAATGAATCTTAAATAAAGTTGGGCCAAAGATTTTTACCTTTCTTGAAAGCTTGAGATGTGTCTTTGAGGATGGTGGAGGCTTGGAAGTTCTTGGTATGATTTTTGGAACCTAAAACCACCATTAAAATCAAGAAACCAAGGAGAGGTTACTATTCATACTATTCACTAGTGAGTTTCTTGATTTTATTTCACCCATCAAACCTTGATAAAAAGAGATGAAAGAATTTTATTACCTTAGTTGAATTACTAGGAAGCTTGAGAATTAATGGGATGATTTTACCATGGCTAGATTTTGAGATTTGAAATTGAATTCTCCCCTTTTTCTTCAAGGGGCCAAATGGAAGCTTGATGGGGTGGGGGGTATTTATACTTGCTTCCCTTGGTTGCTTAGCTTGGTTGCTTTTCTAGGTTGCTTCTAGAAAATGGGGTGGGAGATCTTCCACTTGATTTGATAATCTTTCTAGCATAGCATTCTAGGTTTATTCTTGTTGCAAATCTTGGGGACAAATCTTAGGTAGCTTCCTAGAAACTACTTGTGTTAGCTTCCTTAGCACATTATTTGGATAGCTTGTTTGATCATCCTATGGTTAGATTACTATTTGATAAAGTAACCATGGTTACTTTTCTTACCAGGCTTTAGTTAGTCTGTTATGTTTATTTAATCGTTTACGCGTTCGCTCGGTCACTTTAATGTTTTCATAATACTTATTTGTAAATGGTTCGCGACGTAATTTCTTTAGTATTTATTCCTTGTATTTTTAATTATCATACTTGAATATAAATCCGTAGGGTTTTAATCTCATAATTATATTGTGATCCCCGCAATCCTCGATGGGTCATAAATACGGTCGTCTTTTAAAGTTTATTTTCTTCGAAAAGTAATAGCGTTTACATGCACAACATAGTATGGGCTAAAAAGTTTTTCCCCGTCCGTTAGGGTTACTATTCATTAAACGTTTTACAAGGTCTCAAAATTCAATTTATTATATTACTATTCATAAGGGTCTTTTACCGATGTCAAAAATTTGGGTTCTTACATAGCATCAATCTAATGCCCTTGTCAATCTTCAAGAAATTGGACTTACCTGATCCAAAGCCTACTTGTATGACCTTATAGTTGGCAATGGCATCTTGTTCAATGATTGTGTGTAAGAGATCACTGGAGATGGTTGCATAAATCCAAGAAAGAACCCTAGTATCAAGTGTGGACCACAATTCCTTTTCATCCTCAGTCGATGGAACCTTCTCTTTGCCTATGGCAGGAGGAATAATATGATGAAGGACCCTGTAAGAACGTGCAGTAATTTTGAAAAGCTCTGCCCATGTCGAATATTGAACATTCTCCATTTCAAGAGTGATGGAGATATGATTTCAGATATTAGACATCGCGAGAGTCGGATGGAATGAGCTTCTATTATCAGACATTGATGAACTCTTGTTACTAGATATGGCAGTGAGAAGAAGAGAAGAAAAAGAAGAATAAGAGAAGAAGAAGAAGAAGAAGAAAAAGAAGAGGTGATGGCTAGGGCGCTTGCAGAAGAGAAAAGAGATCGTGAGATAGCCCTAGCACACTGATACTATAATAGAAATAATTTCTCAACCTTTCCATTAACTTTGCTGGAATATATACAGTATACATGGCCTACATTTAGGCTATAATTAAGGAATCTAAACCTATCCATAACTAATTACATGAACAAACTATATTCACATATATCTTTAACACTACTCATCATGTAACGGAACTTAAGTTTCCTTACTCTAACCCGGGCTGCATGGATCTTCCTGCTTTTATCGCTGGTTCTGATTGCGGTATGCTTTGTGTTTGTGTTTGTGTTGATGACTCTAATGCTACTGATGACGACCTATGGCCTACTGCTAATAGGAAAACTAATATATACTTTTGGAACCCTGTGACTTAACGCGCCAAATTCATTCATCCATATTCTTTACACGGAGATGATAGCACACAAGTAGCTTTAGGCTTTGGTTTTGATCACATAGATTTTGATTTAAAAGTTGTCAGGATTGTATCATGATTTGTTCCTGCCGAGGTATATTCTACAACCAGAAATTCTTGGGGAATCATTGAGCAAAACGTGGATGATATTCTTTTAACCGATCGGTTCCCTGTATGCCTCCACGGATTTTTGTTTGCCATCGGAAATAAAGGTATGATGGCTTTCAATCCAAACAAAGAGGAATTTATTTGTAATATTAAGTTCCCATTCAGCTCTAATGATGAGTGCATCATTGAGTTCAAGGATTCCATTTCTGTTTCTAATTGCCAAGAAAATAAATTGAACTTGTGGACATTAGATGATGAGGAATTCCTTCGTGGTAGAGGTGGAACTAAGGCATCATGGACTATGATATTTAGTATTGATTTAGGTGTGCCAGTAGATTATTTAGGAGGTTTTTCAACAATGTTGAGTTTTTGATAGTACCAGAAGAAATTAATGGTGACGAGGAATGGTTATCGTACAACATTGAGAAGAAAGTGATAAAAATTGTGAATGTAAATCCCTATTTCCATACCGGTACAGTTTGTAAGTATACAGAGAGCCTCCTTGCAGTTGCAGGATCCAAACTAGTCAACTGCTCCTGCTCTGATTCTGAAGATGATGATGAGGAAAGTGATTTTGATTCTAAAGATGATAACGAGGAAATTAATGTTGGTTCTGCTGAAAGCGACATAAAATCTGGTGATGAATAATGTAAATAATTCTCTAATTAAATTAATATTAGATTAAGCTATTAGTTAACTAGTGACCTTGTTTTACGATAGTAAGATTTATTGATTTACTATCAAAATAGTCCTTTTTTAACAGATGACATGATATATTATTTGAGATGCTTTCAACACTTGAGCCATTTAGCATAAATAATATTAATAGTTACGAAATGATCCATATACGAGATAGTGAAGGACGCCTGACTTCTGATATATGTTCACTGTAATCATTTTTCACGTTCTGATTATTGATATCTATCTACTAATCATTTTTCACATTTTAATTATTATTGTCTCTCTACTATACTCATTTTTCACGATCTCAAAAAGACGCTAAACAATAGGCCATAGCTAGACTTACACCTAAACTTTCTTCTCAAGTGCTACTCTTTTAAATATTTGTGGCCATTACATTTAGGAACAAGGAATCCTTGGATCAAAATTAATTTTAAATAATATTTTATGGAAAAGAAAAGACTAATAAAGATAAAATAATTAATTTAACCGTTGAACTCCTAGTTTTGCAATTATGAACACATTATGATTGCCTAACGTAAATATTATCATTAATCGGCATCACTTTTCGAATTTTGTCAAGACTATGGCATAAAGGTGAAGTGTACAAAATTTTGCAGAGACGTGGCATGCGTTGATATTAAGGACACTCGTGCGAGAATGCGAGTGCGTAATGCGGGTGATGGGCCATAAGTAATCAGGCCCAAGTAAAATGATACAAAAGCCCAAGTAGAGTACATCCCAGGCCCAAACCGGGGTGGTCCCCGGAACACGTGGAAAATGACAGAAATGTCAATTGTCTCATGTTACCAGAAATGGAAGAACTACATCCCAGCCGTCCATGTGTATAAATCCCAAGACACCCCAGTTGCACAAGGACAGCCGGCCTCACTTGCCATCTGAACCATCCAATCACTCACCAACCAAGAATCATCAAGGGCTAGGATGCAGAGGTACAAACCCCTAAAACCCTAAATTTGAGATACTATAAAAGGCCCCAAAATGGGGTTTTAGGGGTTGGAAAATATTGTCTGCCACACATATACACACATCACTATACACATATTTTAAATAGCTCCTTCTTCCCTCTTCTTCTTCTTCAACAAACCCCAATCTTATTCTCACACCGGAGTTGCCGCGGGGACACACCCCCCCTCAGGTTTTGTTTTACAGAAGCCCCTACATCACAGCTTAACCACGCACCATCTGCCACGTGGATTGGGCTCGAGCTTGAGTGAGAGGGGAGAAGACCCGGGAACAAATAGAGTTATAATTGGCACTAGAAGGAGGGGCCGAACCTCCGTTGTAGTGGTGCCATTTCCAGTCACGCCGTACAATCCCAAGAACCCAGAAAATCTCCCCCAAGTAAGGTTAACACCCTCACTTTCTTTTGAACCCACTTTTCATACTTTTCATTTTTACGACTGCATACCTCGTTGCGTTTGTGGTCTTTTTCCCCTATTCTGTTCTAAAAAATGGCCAAAGAGTAAGACATCAGTCTCAGGGACTGTTCAACCCACCGTTGTCCCACCCAGGGATGGTGAAATGGAAGAAATAGAAGAGGAGCCCCCCCATAACTCGTGCTTTGTCTCAGCTCCAGCCCGGAGACCAGAGGCTAACTATTGAGAGGGCAGTCCAAAGGTATGCGGAGACCTCCGCAAACCCTTAGGGAAGATGACCCCGGAGCAGATTCAAACAGCTGTGAACTTATGGAAAGAAAAGAACCGTGAGCCTGAAATCCGCCCAGGGGACCAGAAAGAGCACTCCGGAGAATCCCGGGGTTCGATCCTGGACCGGATTGCAAAAAACCTGAAAAGACTTCCTAAAGATGCCCGAGATGAAATCAAAAGAGCCGCACTCCGCGACCGGATCCGGAAGGAAGAAGAGGCTAAGGCAAAATTTAACATCGAAAAAAGAATTCAAGAAGAGGAGGCAAAGCTGAAAAAAAGACACGCACGGTGCATGTCTCTTGAGACTCCAAGCCAGAAAAAGAATCTAAACAGGAGCAGATGGATTGGGCTCTTCGGGACCTCAAGAGGAAGGTCGAGGGAGACATGAAAGTCAGGCAGCGTCCATGCCATTCACTAGAAAATTGGAGTCTACCCTCATAGAGCCCAGCCTTAAGCACTTCAACTTTGACTCTTTCGATGGACTTGCAGACCCCGAAGAACACCTGAACTACTTTGAACAGATCTCGAATATCTACGATTACAACGACCTCACTAAATACGGCTTCTTCGTATCAACATTGAAGGGAGGGGCACAAAAGTGATTCAGCAGAATTCCCTCCCGTAACATCGACTCTTGGAAAGAATTTCGGAAGACGTTCTTAAAAAGGTTTCGGGCAAACCGTATGAACGAGCTCCAGATGTGCCACTTGGAGACCATTCAACAAAGAAGCAGAAAAATATTACCTCAATTCATCAAGAGGTTTCTGGAAGCAGTTAACTAGCTCTCCAACCTTAAAGAAAAAGAGGCCGTTAACATCTTCCAACGGAACCTCCACTCAGTTTTATGCGAGGGTTATGTCAAGGACTTGATTCACAAAGAGCCCCAAAGCCTTGTGTTGTGTATATATTGTGTACTTAATGATTTCTTTAATAAAACACCTTGGTAGATTTGACTTAGTGAAAAATGTAGCACTCGATGGATAAGGATTATAGTCCCGACGGATAACTCAATATAGTCCCGACGGATGATGATTTATTATCCATCGAGTGAGTAGCTTATGTAACAATAAGTCTGTAGCACATTTCTGCATACACGTTATTTAGATTCTGTAGTAGTACTCAAGTTATGTTGACTTTAACTAGATATGCAGAATAGGTTGATTAATTATACATAGATGATGTCTTGTAATTCTGCATAAATGAAATGAAGTCAAGTGCCAGATTGCTACCCGACGGATAAACAACAATGCCATTTGATGGATGATCAACAAGACAACCCGACGGATGATCATGAACTCGACGGATGATCATGAACCCGACGGATAAAGAATTCAAACATCTGTTGACAGTGACAACACAGTCACATGCGTCGAGTGTATGCAAATGGAATGTGGAAGCCTATTCAACTAGGTTTTCGAGAACAAAGAAGCATTGCCATTTCCATGCTATTAAGAAGATATTCAAAGATGCTGGAATAGAGTAATGAAGTAGCATAGTATTAGACTTGATAGTTTTGTTTTATTATCTTGTCTTATTAATTTGTAATCTTGGTGATACATATAAACCAAGAAGTAGCAAATAGAACAACTAACTAAGCAACCAAGAGAGAAACATTTGTAAGCTGTATTCTTAGCATTTCTCTACAATCTTAGTTGATAATTTGTAAGCAGCTGTGAGCTAATTGCTACAAAGAGTTCTCTTGATATATTATATATCTCTGGTGGATACATTCAAATCCACCAGAAAGTTCTTAAAGACTTGTGTTTTTAATTACTTGTGTTTTGATTCATTTCAAGTTATTATTCCGCACTCTGCAAATCAATTCACACTGATATATATATTTAAGTTAGAACAATTTTATTTATGAAAAAGTTTCAAGAATTCCATTCAATCCCCCTTCTGTAATTCTTGTTTTATTGTTAAGGGACTAACAATTGGTATCAGAGCAAGCTCTTGATAAACAAAGAGTTTAAAGATCACAACAAAACAACAAGATGAACAAGAAGGATGTTGGGGTCAAGATTCTTTTTCTGGATAAAGATAATTACCATCACTGGAAGGTAAAGATGCATCTTCATCTACTTTCTCAAGATGAGGCCTATGTAGATTGCATAGAAAGAGGCCCTCATGTACCAATGAGAGCTGCAACTGGAAATGAGCCATATGTCCCCAAGCCAAGGCATGAATGGTCTAATCCTGATATTGAACAAGTCAGGAAAGATAAGAAGGCCATGAATATCCTGTTTAATGGAGTTGATGGTGATATGTTTGTCAGCATCATCAATTGCAAAACTGCCAAGGATGTTTGGGATACAATACAGATTATCTGTGATGGCACTGAGCAAGTTAGAGAAAACAAGATACAGCTACTGATTCAGGAATATGAGCATTTTCATAGTGAAGAAAGTGAGTCTCTCACTGACATCTTTAGTAGGTTTCAAAAACTACTAAATGCTCTGATATTGCATGGAAGGGTCTATCAGACAAAAGACTCCAATCTGAAGTTCCTTAGATCTCTTCCAAAGGAATGGAAACCTATGACAGTCTCATTGAGAAACTCTCAAGATTACAAGGAGTTTACTTTGGAGAGACTGTATGGCATCCTGAAAACCTATGAGCTTGAAATAGAGCAAGATGAGAGGATGGAGAGAGGAAAGAAGAAAGAAGGTCCATTGCACTAGTTGTTGAGTTAGAAAAAGAGAAGGAGATGAAGATGGAAGTTGTTGAATCAACTTCAAAGGTCTGTAAAAACAAGGGCAAGGGGCTGGCAGCAGAAAATGAAGATTCTTTGAGCCAAGATGACATGGAAGATATTGATGAACATCTAGCATTTCTTTCCAGAAGATTTTCCAAGCTCAAGTTCAAGAAAAACTTTGGAGCAGCTAAGCCAAATAGAAACATGGTGGATAAATCAAAATTCAAGTGTTTCAAATGTGGCTTGGCAGGGCACTTTGCCAGTGAGTGTAGAAAGTCAGATTCCAATAAAAAGAAGTTTGAGCATGTGGATTATAAACAGAAATACTTTGAGCTGCTCAAACAAAAGGAAAGGGCTTTCATTACACAAGAAAATGACTGGGCTGTAGATGGTTTGAGCATGTTTGTACAACAGCTTTCTTTCCAAGGAAGAACCAAAGAAGGTAGAAGAAGCTTTGTTGGATCCTGATTGGATTTTAGCTATGCAGGAGGAGCTAAACCAATTTGAGAGGAATAAGGTATGGAAGCTGGTGCCCAAGCCTAGAGGAAAGAATCCAATTGACACCAAATGGGTATTCAGAAATAAGATGGATGAAAATTGCATAGTAGTCAGGAACAAAGCTAGATTGGTTGCTAAGGGCTATTGTCAACAAGAAGGAATAGATTTTGTTGAAACATTTGCTCCTGTTGCAAGACTTGAAGCCATCAAATTTTCTTCTTAGTCTATGCAGCCCATGCCAATTTCAAGGTCTATCAAATGGATGTCAAAAGTGCCTTTCTGAATGGAGACTTGGAGGAGGAAGTCTATTGTCAGCCTCTTGGTTTTGAAGATCTAAATTTTCCAGAATATGTCTACTATCTTTTGAAAGCACTTTATGGACTGAAGCAAGTACCTAGAGCCTGGTATGACACTTTATCAAAGTTCCTTTTGGAAAATCACTTCACAAGAGGTACTGTAGATAAAACTTTATTCTTTAGAAATGTAAATGGCTCTAGTATACTTGTTCAAATTTATGTAGATGACATTATTTTTGGCTCTACAGATGAAAAACTTTACAAAAAGTTTTCCAAATTGATGCAGAGTAAGTATGAAATGAGTATGATGGGAGAACTAACTTACTTTATTGGTTTGCAAGTTAAGCAAGTTAGTGATGGAATATTCATTAGTCAAACTAAATACATTTATGATCTTTTAAAGAAGTTTGATATAATGGATTGCACATCTGCAAAAACTCTCATGGCCACTACAACTAAGCTTGAATTAAACACTACTGAAAAGTATGTGGATATTTCAAGTTATAGGGACATGGTTGGCTCACTTCTGTACTTAACAGCTAGTAGGCCAGATATAATGTTTGCTACATGTTTATGTGTTAGATTTCAGGCTGATCCTAGAGAATCTCACTTAGTAGCTATTAAGAGAATTTTCAGATATCTCAAGGGAACACCAAAACTTGGCATTTGGTACCCTAGAGATTCTGGTTTTGATCTAACTGGTTATTCAGATGCAGATTATGCAGGTTGTAGAATTGATAGAAAAAGTACAACTGGAACTTGTCAATTTCTAGGAAATAAGCTTGTGTCCTGGTTCATTAAAAAGCAAAATTCAGTTTCTACGTCTACAGCTGAAGCTGAATATATTGTTGCTGGCAGTTGCTGTGCACAGATTTTGTGGATGAAAAATCAATTGCTAGACTATGGTCTGCAAGTTGAGAGGATTCCTATTTTCTGTGATAACACAAGTGCAATTGCCATCACTGAAAATCCAGTACAACATTCAAGGACAAAGCACATAGACATCAGGTACCACTTCATAAGGGAACATGTAATGAATGGTATTGTGGAACTACATTTTGTTCCAAGTGAAAAGCAGCTTACAGATATTTTTACCAAGTCACTGGATGAATCCACCTTCTCAAGGTTTGTAAGTGAGTTAGGTATGCTTAATTATTCTTAAATCTTTTCAGATAATTTGCAGGTTGTTATGCAGCCATAAATTTAATTGATTTTTCAGTCTAAGATGGAATTTTGGCTAAGTCAAAATTTACATCTCGACGGATGATCTTTATCCATCGAGTTTGATCATCCGTCAGAATATTGCTTGTAAATAAAAATTAATTATTTTTCTGGAATATTTTATGACTCGACGGATAACAGTTTATCCTCATCCGTCGAATTTTCTTAATCTTAGCCGTTAATTTCCTGAACATTATCCATCGAGTATACTTACAGTTTATAAGCATAACATGACAGATAATTGATGAAATTTTTACAGTTTATTTTTAAACGGCTATTTTAGGCAATTTTCATTTGTTACTTTATTTTACTTTATTATTTTTTACAGTTATTTTTGAGATAGTATAAAATCTTATTTCATTTCCATTGCTTTTCTTTTATCATTCTCAAATTATCTGCTCTTAATTCTCTCTTTTTCAAAAGCAATTAGCATCTCTATCTCTGCAATTTCCAATATCTAACAATGGCATCAGTAGTTAAGATCATGTCACAAAATGGATACATCTATGAGAAGAACAACTTCACGGCTCTAGTAAACAAGGGGATTCAACATTCAAATGACTACCACAAAATGATGGATTTTGTGAAGAACTGCAAACTCAGCTATGCAATGCTAGAATCACCCACCATCTTCTGTGAGGTTGTTGAAGAGATGTGGACTACTGCTTCATACAACTCAATATATAAGACAATCATACTCACCATTAAAGGTAAGGAATTCTGTATTAATAGTGTTGTTATCAAAGCATGTTTCAAGATTTCTGATAATACTGTGACCTCACCACACACAGACACTGATATAATTAATATGCTTAATTCCATGAACTATGCTCTTTCTACTTCTAAGTTAAGTGACATTAGGAGATTGGGTCTTAGGAAGGAATGAAGTTTCATGTATGATGTAGTGACCAAGGTCTTTTCTGGTAAAATTAGTAATTTTGATTCTGTCAATATTTCCATGCTTAACATGCTTTACATGCTAGTTACAGATAAGTTCTTTAATTTCAGTGATCTTGTTCTGTTTGAGTTGGGATTTAAATTAGGAGAGTTAAATAAGAGGGACAAAAATGTTTATTATGCTAGATTTTTCATGATGTTAGCTAACCACCTCTCTGAGGAAATTGTACTTGAGAACCCAAACAACAAATAAGATTGTTGGGTTCAAGAGAGAAGAATTATTGCAGATTTGAACAGGGCAAATCACCATAGAGAAGTGCCACTCTTCTATTTCCCTGTAATGGAAGCACCTCAGGTAAGTGAGGTAAGTTCATCTGTCCCTACTATTCCAACCTCACAAATTTCTTTGAATTCTAGTGTAGCAATGACAACTGTGTCAATGATCCAACAGTTGCCTACCCAAGCTACTAAATCATCAAAAATTTCAAAATCCAAATCAAAGAAAGCCCCCTCTGGTATCTCTCAAAAGATGCCAGTTGCAAAATCTACCAAAACCAAAGAGGGGAGTGTGAAGGTGGGTAAGGTAGGTGAAGGACAGGGTGAACATAAAAGAAACCCTAAGAATAATGATGGAGAGTTGAGTGGTTCCCAGCCTAGCCACACTGCAGTTTCCCAACAAACTGCAGTGATTAATAAGGATAAAAGCTCATTTCTAGTTGCATCCTCCCAAAAGAATGTGACTATTGAACAAAGCTCTTAGCCAAGAGGGTAAGGGACACTAGCTCACCCCAAACTTATGCCAGAAATAAGAAATCCAAAACCTTTGGGGATGCACAGGGTTCACACACTGTACAAACTGGTGCTAAAGACATAGCCACTGCACCTTCACAAATTCAGCTTGATGTGACTCCAATAAAAGTGGAGTCACAGCCAAAATCATTAGTTATAGAAGCACCTCAAACACCAAATTCTCCCACAAACTCTCTGGATGTGAACATGATCAACATATCAATTCCTGAGTCCCTTTCTTTAACTTTGTTGGGGAAGCCAAAATCTATTGCAAGTGAGCATCATCTTTTGGATGATTTGTTGGCTCACTTGCCAATTTTTTCAGGAACTGTTGAAACATCTGTGCCCAAAATCTCATCAATCAACATAGAGTCCACAATAGTTTCAATTCCAAGTTCATTCATTTCTACTCTCTCGATGGATATTGCTCATCCGTCGAGTAGTGATTGTATCCCGGCGGATAAGCTTAACAGCATTTATCCGTCGGATAGTCAAACTGCTAACCCGATGGATATTCCTCATCCGTCGGGTGTCTCTGCACAACTTCAAATTTCATCTATTATCTCTAGTGCAGAAGACTTAGTGGTTGTATAGTCACTCTTAGGATTGAGGGAAGAGAGTGTTATGAGCGAGAGTCTGGGTTGCTCCCAGGAAAAAGGAGAGGAAAAGAATGAAAATATGCAATCCATTTCTTCAGGATTGGCAAAAGAGAGTGAGAGGAGTCCCACCTTAGATGGTGAAGGTGAGGGTGTGAGGGTGGGAAGCCCGGGTGAGACCCTGATGCAACAAAAGAGAGAACAAGAGAGAAATGCAGGTACATGAGCTATAAGGATGGATGTCATTGCTAGTGAGTTAATGAATGTCCAGGATGCAGACAGGGAGGGACTATCTCAGCAAACTCAAGCTGTTATGGATTCCACCTCCCTTGATGCTGAGGCATTTACTCACCCTGTCCTAGCTTATCAACTTCTAGCTGAACAGGGCAATGACAATACAGAAAGGATGCTCAATTTGATGCATACCACTCAGTCAATGCTAAGAGCTAAGGATGCCATCACAGCTTTGCCCTCTACAGCTGGTGATGTTGATTATGAGACTGGTGGTTCAGCAGATTTCTTTGGAGATGAAGGTGGAGATATTGAAGAAGAGCCATTGGACATAGGGGAGAAGTAGGTTCCAGTTTAAGATCAGGCATGCCATCATGGGCATTTTCAAAACATTGTGATGAACACTACTTCAAGACAACCCTGATCCAACTCATAAATCAGACAAATTCTGCTCTTCAAACCACTACTAATGCCAATACCAAGAAGCTCCTTCAAGCACATCTTGCTTCTCTACAACTATAACAGATTCAAGGCTTCCAACATGCTAGAGATGTTAACACCATCAAGGGTGATATTGATGAGATGAAAAGGGCCATTTCTGACAAAATGGACTCTAAGCTTTCAGAAGCTACAATGCTTGACATCAAGAGACAACTCAGGAAAAACTCTAATCTTGCCACCAAGATAGATGCCTTAGATACAAGAATGCCATCCATGGAAGCATCTCTAACAGCCATTCATCTTCATCAAGCTCAACAAACAGACTTGCTTCAGAAACTGGTGGCTACACAAACCTCCTCCTCTACTCAACTTGATGATAACAAAAAGGGGGAGAAAGGACCAAGTGAGGGGGGAGAAGCTTCAAATTTAAATCAGTAAAGTAATTATGCCTACAATTGCTTTCACCAAGCCACCAGTTACAGACAGAATTGATATGATCAATGCAGCAGCAGCCAATTTAAGAGAAGCTGAAAAGGAGCAGTTGAAGCCAATCAACTGGGAGAAAATTGATGAGGACATTCAGAAGAAGTTTGGGCTAGTAAAGAAGCCAAAAAAGTCAGCCATTCATCACTCTCAAGTCAGACAAATCTCTGTGAATGAAATAAGCATGAACTATCTGGAAAGGAACAGCCATCCTGCATCAAATCTCCAAAGGCTGAAATAATTCTGAAGCCAAGGGTAAACTATCCAAAATCATCATTAAAGAAACCTTTGGATACATTGTATGAGACACCTAAGCCTGATGAGAAGAAACTGTTATCAAGGTCAATTGCCTTCTACAAGGATCCAGCTGATTCAGCTTTAAAAAGGAGGATTGCTAAAGTTTTCAGGAATGGAAAAGAAATTTGTGTGATGGCTGGACATCCTCAATTTTCTCAAGCAAAGAGAGAAGAAAAGGAAAGATTAAAGCAGGAAAAGAAGCAAGCTATTCTAGATGCTAAAAAGGCTAAACAAAAGAAAGATCAAGTTGCTATTTTGGCCAAGCTACAAGCTGTGAAACCAACACAACAGATTCCTGCTCAGCCATCTGAAATCACTGAATCTCACGACCCAAAGAAGCAAGTTGAATCACAACAGAAGAAATCTCAGAGATACAAGGAATTGGCCAGAAGAACCAAAAGGAAATTGAACTTTGTTGGTAAGGAATTAGAGGATCAGTTTCCCAAGGAATCCACTCCAACTACAACTCAAGCATCAAAACCCTCTGTGGTATTTGAAGACATCAAGGTGGTGGATCATTACATGAACATTCATGGTGAACCTATTGTGCCTAAGGATGAACCAATAGACTGGGAGAGCCTACCAATTCCTGACTTCAATCTGCCAATCCTTAACAAGCCAAAGAGAACAAAGTCAAGAACAGTCAAGAAAGTGAAGTTGTCACCTCTCAAATCCAAATCTCTAGTCAAAGCTCAATCTAAAGTCAACAAGGGAGATTACATGTACTTGTGTGACATCAAGGAATTCTCTGATCTAAATCTCTATCTAGATGAACTAGAAGAAGTGAAAGGGATTGATACATACAGAAATCTACCTGAAAGGTTAGTTTTCAAGTACAAGGGAGGAAAGGAGATTCAATGGCCACTTCAAGGATCCTTCAAGAAATCCAAGTTGTACTGATAAAGGTTTACTCATCTTTCAAGAAAAACTTTGGGTTCAATGTAACTGCAAGAAGACTGGTTCTAAAGAAGATTGAAGAACTGAGGAGTATTAGAGCTAAAGATACACTCCCAAAGACTCTAATTATTCTTTATACAGGGAGAAGAGTGCATCTAAGGCCCTACTGGCTGATGGAGTTCATGGATGACAAAGGAGTTAGAAGATTTTTCAGATTAGAAAACCAATTGAGCATCTCTAGCAATGAGACTCTCTTGAAAATGCAAGAAAAGCTAAATCTCTCAGAATCTGATGAACTGGAATTCCACAGATAGCTCCAAAATCAGATAGAAGAAAACAACAGAAAGCTTGGAAAGAGATCCAGACCTTCAAGGAACTAGACAAATCTGCTCAGGCTAGAGGAGCACCTTGAAAATGACTGTGAGCTAAACTTTGTACATTTTGTTAAATGATGCACTTTACAGTTTTATCTACTTACTTTCAAAGTTGTATTTTTAGGGTGTTTTGTTATCATCAAGTTTCTCTTAATTTATGGCTACAATTCTAGTAGATATAAATTGGGGGAGATAGTTGTGTATATGTTGTATACTTGATGATTTCTTTAACAAAACACCTTGGTAGATTTGACTTAGTGAAAAATGTAGCACTCGACGGATAAGGATTATAGTCCCGACGGATAACTCAATATAGTCCCGACGGATGATGATTTATTATCCATCGAGTGAGTAGCTTATGTAACAATAAGTCTGTAGCACATTTCTACATACACATTATTTAGATTTTGTAGTAGTATTCAAGTCATGTTGACTTTAACTAGATATGCAGAATAGGTTGATTAATTGTACATAGATGATGTCTTGTAATTCTGCATAAATGAAATGAAGTCAAGTGCCAGATTGCTACCCGACGGATAAACAATAATGCCATTCGACGGATGATCAACAAGACAACCCGACGGATGATCATGAACTCGACGGATGATCATAAACCCGACGGATAAAGAATTCAAACATTTATTGACAGTGACAACACAGTCACATGCGTCGAGTGTATACAAATGGAATGTGGAAGTCTATTCAACTGGGTTTTAGAGAACAAAGAAGCATTGCCATTTTCATGCTATTATGAAGATATTCAAAGATGCTGGAATAGAGTAATGAAGTAGTATAGTATTAGACTTGATAGTTTTGTTTTATTATCTTGTCTTATTACTTTGTAATCTTGGTGATACATATAAACCAAGAAGTAGCAAATAGAACAACTAACTAAGCAACCAAGAAAGAAACATTTGTAAGCTGTATTCTTAGCATTTCTCTACAATCTTAGTTGTTGATAATTTGTAAGCAGCTGTGAGCTAATTGCTACAAAGAGTTCTCTTGATATATTATATATCTCTGGTGGATACATTCAAATCCACCGGAAAGTTTTTAAAGAGTTGTGTTTTTAATTACTTGTGTTTTGATTCATTTCAAGTTATTATTCCGCACTCTGCAAATCAATTCACACTGATATATATTTAAGTTAGAACAATTTTATTTGTGAAAAAGTTTCAAGAATTCCATTCAACCCCCCTTCTGTAATTCTTGTTTTATTGTTAAGGGACTAACACCTTGCCTTAGCTCTGGCTTCAAAATTTATCAAAGAGAATGATTTCCTCACTTCTATGAAGATGAATAGAAGAATCCGGGATGGCGATGATTCTCCGGAGCGACGCTCCTCGTACAAGAAAGAGAAGAGATTCAATACGGACAGACAGTCCAACTACATCCAGCAGTCTCAGAAAACCCCACCCCGGGACAACTACTCTAGACCCCAGAGAATGAAAGGAGGCCAAGGCCCAAGAAAGAGCTTAAGCTAGAGCCCGAGTGGACACCCCTCAACAGACCCCGTGTTGACATCTTAAGAGAGATTAAAGAGAAACCCTTCTATTACCCCCCCCCAAAGCCACTACTGGCACCTACGAAGAATAGAGCACGCGACAAATATTGTGGATACCACGAGAATCATGGTCATACCACCGAAAACTGCTTCTCCTTCAAAATGTTTATTGAATATCAGATCAAGAAAGGTAACATGAACCGGTACCTGTAAAGGAGGCTAAGTGACAAGGATAAAGCCATGAACAGCGGCAAACATGTTGTCAACATGATCTTCGGGGGGGCCTCCTCTCCGCCCCAAAGCCCAGACATGGACGGCGATGTCATGATGATCCAACCCTTTGAAGATGAACTTATATATTTCTCCTATACCGACTACGAGGGCTTGGATCTTGGACATAACCAAGCTCTAGTTGCGACTCTCGATATCACTGACAATAAGGTAAAAAGAATATTGGTTGATAATGGCTCATCCACTAACATTATTTTTGAGCACACACTTAACAGGATGAAACTTGGCCACCTTCAAATGGATCCCTATCTCGAAGACCCCCTCTATGGATTCAGGAATAACATGATTCTGATAGGTGGGGTAATCTACCTCCCCGTAGTCTTTGGTACTACACCCCAACAGGTCTCCCATGTCATGAAATTCTACGTGATAAGTGCATTATCCTCCTACTACATGATTCTTGGGTGGCCCACTATCACCAAGCTCCGGGATATCCCTTCAACAATTCACTTAAAACTGAAGTTTCCCACCCCGGGAGGCATCAGAGAACTCAAGGGAGACAAGGACGTGTCCGGAAGGTGTTATGGGCAGGCTCTGGTCATGGCAGAAACTGAACTTGAGAACAGGAAAAAGGCAATGGCCTTACCCAAAGGCCAAAGCTTCAAGAAATATCGCGAGCATCTCAGCAAGAGGCCAAAGTTGGACGTCAACATGATAGAGAATTTGGGGTACAATGTAACCAACGTAGATGCCCGAATACAAAAGTTCATGGAAGTCAAAGAAAAGACCAAAGTGGAACCTGCTGCATAGACTGTTGAGATAGAAATGGAACCCAGAGACCCCACGCGGAAGCTGAAGATCAGAAAAGGCCTAAAAACATCCTTCCAACAAGAACTCATTCAGCTACTAAAAGAGTACGCAGACGTGTTTGTATGGGCACCAGAGGTCATGCCCGGGATAGACCAGTCAATAGCAATGCACATCATGGATGTGGATCTGCAAAAGAAGCCAATTAAATAGAAGCGGAGAAACTTCGCCCCGGAGCGGCAGCAAGCTATAGATGAAGAAGTGGAAATATTGCTCAAGACCGATATCATTTACGAAATCAAGTACCTCGACTGGCTCGCCAATGCGGTTTTAGTCAAGAAGCTGAGTGGGAAATGGATGGTGTGTGTCGATTACACACGCCTCAACTCCGCATGCCCAAAAGATTCTAATCCGCTCCCCAATATCGATCATTTGATCGACGCAACTTCTGGTTACACTATGTTGAGTTTTATGGATGCCTTCTTGGGATATAATCAAGTCCGCATGAACCCAGAAGAAATCACTAAAATAGCCTTCATCACCCACCGGGCGGTCTATGCCTTCATCATGATGCCTTTCGGACTTATCAACACCGGGGCCACCTATCAGAAGATGATGAACACTATCTTCAAAGATCAGCTGGAGCGTAACATGGAATCTTACGTCGATGACATGATCTCTAAATCAGTATTAGCCCTAGATCACATTAAGGACCTCAAAGAATGCTTCGATAACCTGCGCAAATACCAAAGAAAGCTCAATCCGGAGAAATGTGCATTCAGGGTCCCTTCTGACAAGTTTTTTGGTTTCCTAGTCAGCAAATGTGGGATCAAAGCAAACCCGGAGAAAATAAATGCCATAATATATATGAAGATACCCCACATGTAGAAAGACATCCAGAAGTTGGCAGGATGCCTAGCAGCCCTGCCCTGCGCAGGTTTATCCCGAAGCTCGCGGAAAGATGTCTCCCATTCTTCGAGCTGCTAAAAGTCACCCGTAACAAGAAATTGGTGTACTGGACTCCATAGTGTGATACAGCTTTTGAGGCAGCTAAACAATATTTGATGAACCCCCTAGTGTTATCAAAAGCAAAACCTGGAGAACCTCTGTCTCTATACATCACCGCTGGTCCGCAAGCCGTCTCTTCCGCTCTTGTTCGGGAAGAAGGAGGGACCCAGAACCCCGTTTACTATGTCAGCCAAGTCCACAAAGAAGCCAAGACTCGGTACCCGAACTTGGAAAAATTTGCCTTAGCTCTCATGCACTATAGCAGAAAGTTAAGGCAATATTTCCAAGGCTAAGAGATTCGAGTGGTCACAGATCAACAACTCAAGAAAATTATTCACAAGCCAAATGCATCCGGGAGGCTGGTTAACTGGGCCATCGAGCTAAGCCAGTTCAACATCAATTTGTGCCATGGACGACAACAAAAGCCCAGACCCTGGCTGATTTTGTGATGGAATGCACCTTCCCAGAGCAACAACAACCCACGCCCAGCGGGACCACCTCTCAAAGCGTCAACACAGACACAGACTCCTGGAAGCTCTATATGGATGGGTCATCAACAGCCGAAAGGTTCGGGGCTGGACTCATTCTGATTAGCCCTGAAGGGTTCACCATCCAGCAGGCGATTACTTTTGCCTTCAAAGTGACAAACAACCAAGCAGAATATGAAGCTCTACTATCCGGACTCAGGCTAACAAAGTCCCTCAGGGTAAGAAGGCTGGTCATACACAGTGACTCTCAGATAGTCGTCAGACAAACGAGTGGTGAATACGTTGCAAAGGATGAAAAGCTAGCCCGATACCAGACACTGGTTAGAGATCTCCTGGAATCCATCCCAGACACAACCATCCTACGTATCAACAGGGAAGAAAACAGTCGAGCTGATGAGCTCTCCAAACTTGTACAAAACTCCTCAGGCCTAAGTTTCTCGGCCTACTTTGAAAAATTGCAAACTCCAAGCACTGAAAAGATAGAGATCTTATGCATCAACAGCCCGTATAACTGGATGACTCCCTTCATAACATACTTGAGAGACGGAACACTCCCGGAAGATCAGAATAAAGCCAAATATTGTGCATATGTTGTGTACTTGATGATTTCATAAACAAAACATCTAAGTAGATTTTACTTAGTGAAATAATGTAGCACTCGACGGATAAGAATTATAGTCCCGACGGATAACTCATTATAGTCCCGACGGATGATGACTTATTATCCATCGAGTGAGTAGCTTATGTAATAATGAGTCTGTAGCACAGTTCTGTATACATCTTTGTATAGATTCTGTAGTAACCTATAAGTCATGTTGACTTTAACTAGATATGCAGAATAGGTTGATTAATTGTATATAAATGATGTCTTGTAATTCTGCATAAGTGAAATGAAGTCAAGTGCCAAAATAGCTACCGACGGATGATTAACAAAGCCATCGACGGATGATCAATGAAGCCATCAACGGATGTTCATAAAGTCGACGGATGATCATATATCCAATGGATGTTCATAAAGTCCAACGGATGATCATATAAAGAATTCAAACAGCAGTTGAACAGTGACAACAGGGCACAGGCGTCGAGATGTATACAAATCTACTGTGGAAGCCCATTAACTGGGTAATAGAGGATGAAAAGTAGCAAAGCTTAAGACTGATAATTTTTATATTTATTCAGTCTTTTTGACTTTGTAATCTTGGTAATATATAAACCAAGAACGTAGCAAATAGAAATAAGACAGCTGAGATACAAAAACAGAGAAATCTTTGTAAGCAGAATCATTAGCATTTCCCTATATTCTCAGTAGTTTAATTTGTAAGCAGTTATGAGCATTCTTGCACACAGAGTTCTCTCGATATATATAATATATATCTCTGGTGGAATTGTTTAAATCCACCAGAAAGTTTTTAAAGACTCTTGTTTTTAATTACTTATGTTTTGATTCAATTAAGTTTCTATTCCGTATTGTGCTAATCAAAACACTTATATCTATATTCAAGTTTGAACATTTTTATTTCGAGAAAAAGGTTCAAGAATTCCATTCAACCCCCCTTCTGTAATTCTTGTTATATTGTTAAGGGACTAACAATTGGTATCAGAGCAAGCTCTTAATCTATAAAGAGTTTAAAGATCAAAACAATTCAGCAAGATGAACAAGAAAGACTTTGGAGTCAAGATTCCTTTTCTAGATAAAGATAATTACCATCATTGGAAGGTAAAGATGCATCTTCATATGCTTTCTCAAGATGAGGCCTATGTGGACTGCATAGAAAGAGGCCCTCACGTTCCAATGGGAGCTGCAACAGGAAACGATCCATCAGTTCCCAAGCCAAGGCACGAATGGTCTGATCCTGACATTGAACAAGTCAGGAAGGATAAAAAGGCCATGAACATTATGTTCAATGGAGTTGATGCAGACATGTTTGACAACATTATCAACTGCAAAACTGCCAAGGAAGTCTGGGATACTATACAGATAATTTATGATGGCACTGAGCAAGTTAGAGAAAACAAAATGCAGCTCTTGATTCGGCAATATAAGCATTTTCACAATGATGAAAGTGAGTCACTCACTGACATTTTTAGTAGATTTCAAAAACTACTAAATAATCTTAAGTTGCATGGAAGAGTCTATCAGACTAAAGACTCTAATCTGAAATTCCTTAGATCTCTTCCAAAGGAATGGAAACCAATGACAGTCTCATTAAAAAACTCACAAGATTATAAAGAGTTTACTTTGGAGAGACTGTATGGCATCCTGAAGACCAATGAGCTTGAGATAGAGCAGGATGAAAGGATAGAGAGAGGAAAGAAGAAAGGAGGACCCATTGCACTAGTTGCTGATTTGGAAAAGGAGAAGGAAGTGAAGATGGAAGATGTTGAGTCCACTTCTAAGGTCTGTGAGAACAAGGGCTAGGGGCTTGCAGTAGAAAGTGAAGATTCATTGAGCCAAGATGACATGGAGGACATTGATGAGCACCTAGCATTTCTTTCCAGGATATTTGCCAAGCTCAAGTTCAAGAAGAACTTTGGAGCAGCCAAGCCAAATAGAAACATGGTGGATAAGTCAAAATTCAAATGTTTCAAATGTGGCTTGGCAGGGCATTTTGAAAATGAGTGTAGAAAGTCAGATTCCAGTAAGAAAAGGTTTGAGTCTGTGGATTATAAGCAAAAATATTTTGATCTACTCAAACAAAAGGAAAGGGATTTTATTACATAAGAGAATGATTGGGCAGCAGATGGTTTAGATGAAGATGAAGGTGTCAGCTATGTCAATCTAGCCCTAATGGCCAAGTCTGATGAAACAGAGACAAGTTCCTCAAGCAATCAAGGAAACAGAAGGATTCTTTGGTACTTGGATAGTGGTTATTCAAGACACATGTCTGATGATTCTACCCTGCTCACAGAGTTTAAGGAGAGAGCTGGCCCAAGTATTACTTTTGGAGATAACAGCATGGGTTATACTGTGGGATATGGCTTGATTTCAAAGGACAATGTCATCATTGAGGAGGTTGCCTTAGTGGACGGCCTCAAACACAATCTGTTGAGTAGTAGCCAGCTTTGTGACAAAGGCAATTCAGTAACCTTAACAAAGAAGCATGTGTTGTGACTAATAATCAAAGCAACAAAATGGTTCTCACTGGTGTGAGAAGAGGAAATATGTATCTAGCTGATTTCAACTCATCCAAAGCAGAATCTGTATCTTGTCTTCTCAGTAAAGCAAGTCAGGATGAAAGTTGGCTATGGCACAAGAAGCTATCCCATTTAAACTTCAAGACCATGAATGAGCTGGTAAAGAAAGAACTAGTAAGAGGCATTCCTCTAGTGGAGTTTACAAAGGATGGACTGTGTGATGCCTGCCAAAAAGGGAAGCAGATTAAAGCATCATTCAGGAAGAAACTTGATTCAACAATTGAAGAGCATTTGCAACTGCTTCACATGGATTTGTTTGGACCAGTCAATGTATTGTCCATCTCAAGGAAAAGATTTTGCCTAGTAATTGTAGATGATTTCTCAAAGTTCTCTTGGACACATTTTCTAAAGTATAAAGATGAGGCTAGTGAAATCATCATCAATCACATAAGGCAAGTCAACAATCATCCTGATTTCAAGGTTAGAAGAATCAGGAGTGACATTGGAACTGAGTTCAAGAATTCTGTCATGAGAGCATTTTGTGAAGAAAATGGGATTCTGCATGAGTTTTCAGCAGCAAGGACTCCACAACAGAATGGAGTAGTGGAAAGGAAGAACAGATCACTTATTGAAGCTGCAAGGACAATGCTTAAAGAATCTAAACTACCAACATATTTCTGGGCTGAAGCTGTATATACTGCATGCTACACTCAGAACATTTCTCTGATTAATCAAGCAAGATTCATGACTCCCTATCAATTGTTCAAGAACAAGAAGCCAACTCTAAACTTTCTTCATGTCTTTGGCTGCAAATGCTATATCCTGAGAAATCAAACTGATCAAAATGGGAAGTTTGATGCTAAAGCAGATGAAGAAATTTTTGTTGGATATGCTGTTGGTAAAGCATATAGAGTCTACAATCTAAGAACCAACATTGTTGTGGAATCTATACATGTTATGTTTGATGATAAAAAGATTGAAGGAATGAAAGATGGAAATTACCACGAGAGCCTCAGATTCGACAATGTGGAGATGGTTAGTGATGACAGTGATGATGAGAGTGATCAAGAAACAGTGTCTAAGGATAATGCAGACAAATCTACCACCAATAAAGCACAAAACTCAACATCCGTCGAGTTGCATAATGCTTCATCCGTCGGAAGGCAATCTGTGTTATCCGTCGGAAGACAACCTGCCTCATCCGTCGGTACTCAAAATTCACCATCCGTCGGGTTATCAAAAGGAGCAAGAGGTCAAGACAGATCACCTATAGAAAATTCCCCTTTCTCAAATCAAAGATCCACAAACTCAGGGGGAGTTTCTAGAAATCAAAACTCAATCACACATCAAGACAATCATGAGGTCTCTTCATCTAGAGCTAATCTACCTCAACAAAGGAAATGGACAAAAGATCACCCCTTTGAGCTTATCATTGGTGATGTTTCTTCTAGAGTTCAAACAAGAAGAGCAACTCAGGAAGAATGTCTATACAGCAGCTTTCTGTCAAAGGAAGAACCAAAGAAGGTAGAAGAAGCTTTGTTGGATCCTGATTAGATTTTAGCTATGCAGGAGGAGCTAAACCAATTTGAAAGGAATAATGTATGGAAGCTGGTACCCAAGCCTAAAGGAAAGAATCCAATAGACACCAAGTGGGTATTCAGAAATAAGATGGATGAAAATGGCATAGTAATTAGGAATAGAGCTAGATTGGTTGCTAAGGGTTATTGTCAGCAAGAAGGAATAGATTTTGATAAAACTTTTGCTCCTGTTGCAAGACTTGAAGCCATCAGAATCTTCTTAGCCTATGCAGCCCATGCCAATTTCAAGGTCTATCAAATGGATGTCAAAAGTGCCTTTCTAAATGGAGATTTGGAGGAAGAAGTGTATGTTAGTCAACCTCCTGGTTTTTAAGATCCAAATTTTCCAGAATATGTCTATTATCTTCTGAAAGCACTTTATGGACTGAAGCAAGCACCTAGAGCCTGGTATGACACTTTATCAAAGTTCCTTTTGGAAAATCATTTCACAAGAGGTACTGTAGATAAAACTTTATTTTTCAGAAATGTTAATGGCTCTAGTATACTTGTTCAATTTTATGTAGATGATATTATTTTTGGCTCTACGGATGAGAAACTTTGCACAAAGTTTGCCAAATTGATGCAAAGTAAGTATGAAATGAGTATGATGGGAGAACTAACTTACTTTCTTGGTTTACAAGTTAAGCAAGTTAGTGATGGAATATTCATTAGTCAAACTAAATATATTTTTGATCTTTTAAAGAAGTTTGATCTAATGGATTGCACATCTGCAAAAACTCTCATGGCCACTGCAACTAAGCTTGAACTAAACACTACTGAAAAGTCTGTGGATATTTCAAGTTATAAAGGCATGGTTGGCTCACTTCTGTACTTAACAGCTAGTAGACCAGATATAATGTTTGCTACATGTTTATGTGCTAGATTTCAGGCTGATCCTAGAGAATCTCACTTGATAGCTATTAAGAGAATTTTCAAATATCTCAAGGGAACACCAAAACTTGGCATTTAGTACCCTAGAGATTCTGGTTTTGATCTAACTGGTTATTCAGATGCAGATTATGCAGTTGTAGAATTGATAGAAAGAGCACAACATGAACTTGTCAATTTTTAGGAAACAAGCTTGTGTCCTGGTTCAGTAAAAAGCAAAGTTCAGTTTCTACTTCTACAGCTGAAGCTGAATATATTGCTGTTGGCAGTTGCTGTGCACAGATTTTATGGATGAAAAATCAATTGCTAGACTATGGTTTGCAAGTTGAAAGGATTCCTATTTTGTGTGATAACACAAGTGCAATTGCTATCACTGAAAATCCCGTGCAACATTCAAGGACAAAGGGCATAGACATCAAGTATCATTTCATAAGGGAACATGTGATGAATGGTACTGTGGAATTACATTTTGTTCCAAGTGAAAAGCAACTTGCAGATATCTTTACCAAGCCACTGGATGAATCCACCTTTTCAAGGTTGGTAAGTGAGTTAGGTATGCTTAATTACTCTTAAATTTATCTGAGTTATTTTGCAAGTTGTAATGTAGCCAGAAATTTAGTTGATTTTTAAGTCTTGGATGAAATTTTGGCTAAGTCAAAATTTGCATCTCGACGGATGACCCTTATCCATCGAGTTTAGTCATCCGTCAATATACTACTTGCTAATAAAAGTCAATTATTTTTCTGGAATACTTTATGTCTCGACGGATATCAGTTTATCCTCATCCGTCGAATTGTCTAAATCTCAGCCGTTAATTCCCTGAACATTATCCATCGAGTATACTTACAGTTTGTAAGCATTACACGACGGATAATGGGTGGAATTTTTACAGTTTACTTTTAAACGGCTATTTTAGATAATTTCTATTGGTTAATTTACTTTACTATATTATTATTATCAGTTATTTTTGAGATAGTATAAAAGCTTATTTCATAGCAATTGTTTTCTTTTATCATTCTCAAATTCAACTGCTTTTATTTTATTCTCTCTCAAATAAATATTCTCTTTCTCTTCAAGCTTTCACTCTCTAACAATGGCACCTGTAGTAAAGATTATGTCTCAAACTGGGTTCATTTATGAGAAGAATAACTTCACTGCTTTGGTCAATAAGGGCATTAAGCAATCAGAGGACTATCACAAGATGATGGACTTTGTGAAGAATTGCAAGCTAAATTATGCCATACTGGAGTCACCCACAATCTTCTGTGAAGTTGTTGAAGAGATGTGGACCACTGCTATCTACAACTCTGCTGACAAGACCATCACTCTAACCATCAAAGGTAATGAGTTATGTATCAATAGTGATGTAATAAAAGCATGTTTCAAAATTCCTGATAATAATGTGACTTCACCACACAATGACACTGATATTATCAATATGCTTAATTCAATGCATTATGCACTTCCTACCACTAAATTAAGTGATATTAGGAGATTGGGTCTTAGGAAGGAGTAGAGTTTCTTGTGTGATGTAGTTACTAAAGTTTTCTCTGGAAAAGTCAGTAATTTTCATTCAGTGAATATTTCCATGCTTAACATGCTAGTTACAGATAAATTTTATAATTTTAGTGACCTTGTCTTGTTTGAGTTAGGTTTTAAACTAGGTGAGTTAGCTAAAAGAGGTAAGAATGTGTATTATGCTAGATTTTTCATGTTATTGGCTAACCACCTATGTCAAGAAATTGTGCTTGAGAACCCAAACAATAAATTGGCTTGTTGGGTTCAAGAGAGAAGACTCATTGCAGATTTGAACAGAGCCAACCATCACAGGGATGTGCCAATGTTCTATTTTCCTGTAATGCAGGCACCTCATGTAAGTGAGGTAAGTTCATCTATCCCTACAACTATTCCAACCTCCACTATTTATTTGACTTCAGGAGTAGCTATGGCAACTGTGCCAATGACCAAACAGTTGCCTACCAAAGCCTCCAAACCCTCTACAATTTCCAAATCTAAATCAAAGAAAACCCCCTCTGGCATCTCTCAAAAGATGCCAGTTGAAAAATCCACAAAAGCAAAAGAGGGGAGTGTGAAGGAGGGAAAGTCAGGTGAGGGAAGGGGTGAACTTCAAAGAATCCCCAAGAATAAGGTTAGAGAGTTGAGTGAATCCCAGCCTAGCCACACTGCAGTTTCCCAACAAACTGCAGTGCTTAAAAAGGATAAAAGCTCACTTCTAGCTGCATCCTCCTAAAAGGATGCAGTTATTGAACAAAGCTCTCAGCCAAGAGCACAGGCCAAAAGGGTTAGGGACACAAGCTCACCCCAAACTTATACAAGAAATAAGAAATCTAAAACCTCTGGGGATGCACAGGGCACACACACAGTGCAAACTGGTGCTAAAGACACAGTCCCTCCACTCTCTCAAATTCAGTTTGATGTGGCTTCAATAAATGTGGAGTCACAGCCAAAATCTCTATTTATAGAAGCATCTGATACACCATACTCACCAACAAACTCTCTGGAAGTGGATATGATAAACACTTCAATTCCTGATTCCCCTTCTTTACCTTTGTTGGGGAAGCCAAAATCTAGTGCAAGTGAGCATCATCTTTTAGATGATTTGTTGGCTCACTTGCCAATTCTTTCAGATACTATTGTGACATATGTGCCTCAAATATCTTCAATCAACACAGAGTCAACAATAGTTTCTCTTCCCACCTCATTCATTTCTACTCTCTCGATGGATATTGCTCATCCGTCGAGTAGTGATTGTATCCCGACGGATAAGCTTAACAGCAGTTATCCGTCGGATAGCATTACCACTCACTCGATGGATATCACTTATCCGTCGAGTATCTCTGCACAACTTCAAACTTCAATTATTTCAAGCGCAGAAGATTTAGTGGTTGTACAGTCACTCTTAGGACTGAGAGAGGAGTGTGTATTAAGTGAGAGGCTGGGTTGCTCCCAGGCAAAAGGAGAGGAAAAGAGTGAAAATCAGCAATCCATTTATTCAGGATTGGCAAAAGTGAGTGAGAGGAGTCCCACCTTAGTAGGTGAAGGTGAGGGTGTGAGGGTGGGGAGCCAGGGTGAGACCCTGATGCAACAAAAGAGAGATTATGAGAGAAAAGCAGGTATAGAAGTAATAAGGATGGATACAGCCATTGCTCATGAGTCAATGATTGTGGATGATGCTGAAAAGGAAAGACAATTTCAGCAACATTACAAGGCTGTAATTGATAACATTTCCTTGGATGCTGACACTTTTACTCATCCTGTTTTAGCCTATCAATTGTTGGCTGCTCAGGGCAATGAGGAGGCAGAAAAGACATTAAATTTGGTGCATACTTCAGAATCTCTAAAAAGTGATAAAGCTGCTGTCAATTTAATGCCTCCTACAGCTGATGAGCCATCTGAAGAATTTGGAGTAAATTCTAATGATGATGACTCTATTTCATTTGATGGAAGCATGAACTTAGGGGGAGATGAAGGCCCAAGTTATATTCCCGATCTACCTGAATGGGCCTTGACTAAGGAATCCACACCTGGACAATTCAATGTATCCTTGGTCAAACAAATCATGTATATCCAAAAGGCCATTCAGAAGAGCTCAAATGCTGGTACCAAGGCTGTTCTTCAAGCTCACCTAGATTCTTTACATCTAATGAAGCTACAGCAAGTCAGACAGAATCTGAGTGTAGATGAAATCAAAAAGGATATAGCTGACTTGAAGACCTACAATTCTGAGAAGCTGGATTCAGTCATGCCATATGGTACCATGCAGGATCTATTACTGAGACTGAGGAGAGAATCAGATTCTGAAAAGAAGTTGGCCAAGCTAGAAGATAGAGTTCAAGTTATTGAGAATTATGTGGCCATCCTTCTTCAAAATCAACAGTCTCAGACAAATCTTCTCATGCAACTGGCTAAAGCACAAGGCCTAACTCCTCAACTTGATGATAACAAAAAGGGGGAGAGAGAACCAAGTAAGGGGGAGAAAGGACCAAGTGAGGGGGAGAAACTTCAAGTTCAAATCAGCAAAGTAATTGTACCTTCAATTACTGTCTCCAAGCCACCAGTTGCAGATGGTATAGATCTAATTAAAGCAGCAGCAGCAAACTTGAAAGTTGCTGAGAAAGGAAAGTTGAGTTTGATCAACTGGGATAAGATTGATGAGGAGATACAGAAAAAGTTTGAACTTATCAAGGAGCCAGTTAAGTCAGCCATCCATCACTCTCAAGTCAAGCAAATCAGTGTGAATGAGATGAGCATGAATTATCTAGAAAGAGGACAATCTTCCTGCATCAAATCTCCAAAGGCTGAAATGATTCTTAAACCAAGGGTAAATTACTCAAAATCATCCTTAAAGAACCCCTTGGATACTGTGTTTGAAACACCCAAGCCTAATGAAAAGAAGCTTCTGTCAAGATCAATTGTTTTCTATAAAGATCCAGCTGATTCAGCTTCAAAAAGAAGAATTGCTAAGATATTCAGAAATGGAAAGAAAATTTGTGTGATAGCTGGACATCCTCAATTTTCTCAAGCAAAGAGAGAAGAAAAGGCAAGATTAAAGCAGGAAAAGAAGCAAGCTGCTCTAGGTGCAAAGAAGGCTAAACAAAAGAAAGAGCAGATTGCTATCTTAGCCAAGCTACAGGCTGTAAGTTCATCTCAACAAATTCCCTCTCAACCTTCTGAAGCCACTGAATCAAGGAAGCAAATTGAAGAACGGAAGAAATCCCCAAGGAAGAAAGAATTGGCTAGAAGAACAAAAATGAAACTGGATATTGTTGACAAGGAATTGGAAGATCAATTTCCTAAGGTACCCACACCAGCTACAACTCAAGCATCAAAGCCCTCTGTGGTATTTGAAGATATAAAGGTGGTGGATCCCTACAGGAATATTCATGGTGAACCTATTGTGCCCAAGGATGAGCCAATAGAGTGGGATAACATACCAATTCCTGACTTCGGTTTACCAATCCTTAGCAAGCCAAAAAGGACAAAGTCAAGGGCAGTCAAGAAAGTGAAGTTGTCACCTCTCAAATCCAAATCAGTAGTTAAAGCTCAACCCAAAGTCAACAAGGGAGACTACTTGTACTTGTGTGACATCAAAGAATTTTCAGATCTAAACCTCTATCTGGATGAACTGGATGAAGTGAGGGGAATTGATGCATACAGGAACCTACCTGAAAGGTTGGTGTTCAAGTACAAAGAAGGAAGGGAGGTTCAGTGGCCACTTCACAGGATTCTTCAAGAAAGCCAAGCTGTACTGATTAAAGTTTATTCATCCTTCAAGAAGAACTTTGGGTTCAATGTAACTGCAAGAAGACTAGTATTGAAGAAGATTGAAAAACTAAGGAGTATTAGAGCTAAAGATGCACTCCCAAATACTCTAATCATCCCATACACAGGGAGAAGAGTGCATCTAAGGCCCTACTGGCTGATGGAGTTCATGGATGACAAAGGTGTGAGAAGATTCTTCAGGTTAGAAGACCAATTGTGTATCTCTAGCAATGAGACTCTCTTGGAAATGCAAGAAAAGCTAGATCTCTCAGAATCTGATGAACTGGAATTCCACAGGCAGCTCCAAAATCAGATTGATGAAAACAATAGAAAGCTTGGAAGAAGATCCAGACCTTCAAGAAACTAGAAAAATCTGCTCAGGCTAGAGGAGCATCTTGAAATGACTGTGAGCCAAACTTTGTATATTTTGATTAATTGAAGCACATTCAGTATTATCTACTTATGTTTAAAGCTGTATGTTTAGGATGTTTTGTTATCATCAAGTATCTCTTAATTTATGGCTACAATTCCAGTAGACATAAATTGGGGGAGATTGTTGTGCATATGGTGTGTACTTGATGATTTCATAAACAAAACATCTAAGTAGATTTTACTTAGTGAAATAATGTAGCACTTGACGGATAAGAATTATAGTCCCGACGGATAACTCATTATAGTCCCGACGGATGATGGCTTATTATCCATCAAGTGAGTAGCTTATGTAATAATGAGTCTGTAGCAGAGTTCTGTATACATCTTTGTATAGATTCTGTAGCAACCTATAAGTCATGTTGACTTTAACTAGATATGCAGAATAGGTTAATTAATTATATATAAATGATGTCTTGTAATTCTGCATAAGTGAAATGAAGTCAAGTGCCAAAATAGCTACCGACGGATGATCAATGAAGCCATCAACGGATGTTCATAAAGTCGACTGATGATCATATATCCAACGGATGTTCATAAATTCCAACGGATGATCATATAAATAATTCAAACAACAGTTGAACAGTGACAACAGGGCACATGCATCGAGATGTATACAAATCTACTGTGGAAGCCCATTAATTGGGTAATAAAGGACGAAAAGTAGCAAAGCTTAAGACTGATAGTTTTTATATTTATTCAGTCTTTTTGACTTTGTAATCTTGGTAATATATAAACCAAGAATGTAGCAAATAGAAATAAGACAGCTGAGATACAAAAAAAGAGAAATCTTTGTAAGCAGAATCATTAGCATTTCCCTGTATTCTCAGTAGTTCAATTTGTAAGTAGCTGTGAGCATTCTTGTACACAGAGTTCTCTCGATATATATAATATATATCTCTGGTGGAATTGTTTAAATCCACCAGAAAGTTTTTGAAGACTCTTGTTTTTAATTACTTATGTTTTGATTCAATTAAGTTTCTATTCCGCATTGTGCTAATCAAAACACTTATATCTATATTCAAGTTTGAACATTTTTATTTCGAGAAAAAAGTTCAAGAATTCCATTCAACCCCCCTTCTGTAATTCTTGCTATATTATTAAGGGACTAACACCAAATACCTGAAGCACAAGGTTTCCCATTTCTTCCTGGAGAATGATCAGTTGTACAGAAGAATTTCTCAGCACCCACTCTGAAATATGTAGATCCGGAAGAGGAAGACTACTGTCTCCGGGAAGTCCACGAAGGTATTTGCGGAGATCACCTGGCAGCCAAAGCTCTGTCCTACAAGATCATCAGACAAGGATACTACTGGCCCACAATCCACAAGAAGTGCACTCAATTCCAGAAATTCAGCAATGTCCCCAAGCAAAGCCCGAGCCTACCGGCATCCGTGCTATCTCCGATCCCGTTTATCGTTTGGGGTATAGACATCATGGGCCCCTTTTCTTGGGCAAAGGGAGACCTCCGCTACTTCTTCATAGTCATCGATTACATGACCAAATGGGCAGAAGCCAAAGCTATGAGGACGATCAATCAACACGACTGCATCAAATTCATGGATTCAATCGTGATGAGGTTCGGAATCCCGGTGGTTTTGGTATCAGACAATGGCCCCCAGTTCGTGGGATCAGATTTCAAAGCATACTTGAAAGAGCTTGGAATCAAGCACAAAAGAGCATCTCTGGCACACCCTTAGGGGATGGGCAAGTAGAGGTAACCAACAAGACCATACTCCGAGGCCTAGAGAAAAGACTGGAAGAGTCTAAGAAAACTTGGCCAGATGAACTCCCAAAAGTCTTGTGGTCCTACAGGACCACCCCCGGGACAGGAACCGGGGAAACCTTTTTCAAGCTCGCCTACGATACTGAAGCCCGGCTACCAATCGAAACTGGATCACTCTCTCACAGAGTCGCTAATTTTGATAAAGTCTCAAACATCGAAGGCCTCAAAACCAATCTAGAACTTCTAGACAAGGTAAAAGACCGAGCTGTACAAAAGATGGAGGGTTACAAGGAGAAAACGAAGCTCTACTTCGGGAAAAGGGCCAAGATAAGGGAGCACGAAGCAGGCGATCTAGTACTCCGGAACACCGAGGCTTCAGACCCAACAAACCAAGGAAAGCTACAACCCAACTGATGAGGGCCCTATATTGTCAAAAAGGTGCTCCGTTCGGGGACCTACAAGTTAAACTACCTCAATGGAACCGAGGTCCTGAACACCTGGCACGGAACCCGCCTCAGAAAATTCTATCCGTAGAAAGGTGCGCACAGCTACATAGTTTTTGTTGAACAATAAGAAACGCAAATCTATATTTACTTTATCTAGAATGTAATCGACACTCGATATCTATTTTGCAATAAAACACACCATGATTGTTCAAACTAGAATTATACTGATATTATGATTACACTACAATTATGGTTTACACACCCAAATGCACGAATTTTTATCCATTAAAAAAATTTCAAACCCCATCCCAGGGACAAGAAGACAAACCATGTGTACTTAAAAATTTTATCCAATTAATTTTTTTTTAAAACCCATCCCGGGGACAAGAACACAAACCATGTGTACTTAGAAAATTTTATCCAATTAAATTTTTTTAACCCCATCCCGGGGATAAGAACACAAGCCATGTGTACTTAGAAAATTTTATTCAATTAAAAAAAAATTAAACCCAATCCCGGGGACAAGAACACACACCATGTATACTTAAGTTTTAACCCCATCCCAGGGACAAGAACACAAACCATGTGTACTTAGAAAATTTTTAATCAATTAAAAGTTTTATCCCTCATACCGGGGACGAACACACAAACGATGTGTACTTAGAAAAATTTTATTCAATTAAAAGTTTTAACCCCCATCCCGGGGACGAATACACAAACCATGTTTACTTAATTTTTTTTATATGATTAAAAGTTTTAACCTCATCACGGGGACGGATACACAAACCATGTGTACTTTGTAAACTACTAAAACACTTGGTAAAAAACCACAAGCAAATATGTGAAAGGGAAATATATTTACATAAACTGTCAGGGGAAAACTGACCCCGAACCAAATTCAAACCCAAGCCATTTTGCAACGAAATAAAAACAAGCAAATAAGAAGCCACAAGGGCTTAGTTGCGAAGACAAGCAAATGATAATGAAATAACAAGGCACAAAGCCTGGATTTTCATCAATCAGTTCTCGGGAGGAGGAGGAGTCTTCTCACGGCCTTCTTCGGGAGGAGGAGATGGTTGTGCCCCAGAGGTACCCTCTCCAGCAGCTTAGGCATTCTCGTGACGAAACTCTTCCATGAGGTACACCTCAACAAAGCCTTCCATATTACCATCAAGCTTATCAGCAAGATAAGCAGAAGCAATGTCCCAGCACATATTTACCTTCTCGAAGATCTTGTTGTTCAGTTCTTCGTAGTAGGCAGAGGTACCTCGGAAAGCTACTAGAAACTCCTTCGCCCGAGGTCGGGCAGCAAGCTCTTTCTTCAAATTCTCCACCTCTTCCATAAGGAATCCAACAACCTGTGTATCCACCTCCTGAGATTTCACCTCCTCCGCAAGGGTCTTCTTGTGCTCCCGAGACTCCCTCTATTTTGCCTCCCGGTACTTGGTGAACTTGTCCTTTTCATCGGCCAACTCTTTCACTGCAGTCTTCGCTTTAGCCACTCTCACCTGATAGTTGTGGATGATGGTATAGCAGCCGCTGATCCGGGAATTATCCTGAAAATGAAATAGCAAAGGCTTAACAAAAACATAAGAGAAAAGAAAGGTGCAGTAACGAAATACACGTATCTCTGAGACGTCCCGAACAAGGTGGTCCAGGAAGGTGTCAACATCCTCCTTAGCATAAACCTCAAAGTCCGTGAGGGTGGCATAGTTCTCAAACATTTCACTCCGCCGGTCATCAAGGGTCATCCGGGCCAAAAGGTTCTTCAGATCTTACTCTTCCACCAACTTCTGGCTCTCCTCCTCTGTCAGAGTCGGGGTTGTCACCCTCCTCCGCTGTGGGGTCCCGGAGCCACCATCAACATCCTCAGCAACCTTCCTCTTGCGAGGGTTCAAAGCACCAACTTCTTCTTCCTCCAATTCCAGCACTTCCACCTCTTCGGGCTCAGCAACAACATGAGCAGACCTCTCCGGGACAGTCTGCCTCACACTATTCCCGGACGAACCCGTGTCCCGAACCTGCAAGACACTCCCCACACCATCAGCTTTCTTCTTTCTCGAGTCAAGTTGTACAGCACCGCCAATTTTCTTAAACATGCCAGCCAAGTCCTGGAATTGCTTCGACATTTCATGATGAAAGGGGTTGAGCAACATAAGACCTACACAGTGGAATAACGATTTAGAGAATAAAAGTGGAAGGAGCACAAGTACATATTAGGAAGAGACATAATGGATAATTAAACACTTACATCCGACATTAAATAATGTCTGATTATCTAAAAAAGTGTCCCGAGTCCACTGAGCCCCCAAAGCCACAACAAAGTCATACATCTTCGCCAGGGCAGCTCCCCCGAGCCACTCGGTTGGGAACTTGTTATTTTTAAGAATATTTTTGTACACGAGCATAAACTCCAGGTCCCCACCTCGGACGAAGATGAACTCCCGATGCCAACCCCGGAGTGAATTTAACATAAAAATAGGCGAATTCCGGGCATCAACAAGGAACCCACAACCATCTAGGTTAAAGGTAAAGTCATACAAGGGTGGAAGGGTAGACTTCTTAATTTTGAAGAGATAGTGAAAAAGTTTGAAGGTGGGCAAGTAACCCTTCATGTGGCCACAAGCAAGAAACCATGATATCCATTTAACCGAATTCGGGGCCAGTTGGGTAAAGGGGATCCCGTAGACATCACGACAAAGAGATTTGGTGAACTGGTGGAGGTTAGGCCTCATACTACGAAGGTGCTCTAGCGGAATAGCTACCCAACCCCCATAGGACGATGGTAAACCTTCTCACGGGGTTCGTGCCACCTCCACTCCATCCCTTCCCCGAAGTGGAATACTGCCTTAACCTGGTCATCTATCTGCTCGTGGGTATATATGTCAAGGTCAGGGTGACGGGGATCGGGAACATAGCTGTTCCCCGGAGCATTATAAAAAAGCTCATTCATTCGTGCCCCGTCATAAGGCTCCTTCCCCCAGGCCTATAAACAGTGGAGAGGTCCCTAAAGTAATAATCATGTGGGGGACTATTCTCCCAGGACTGAACAAAATAATGATCTATGTCTACCCAAGACCCGTCCCTTCTACCCAAAGTCTGCCCGGGGTTCAAAAGGAAAATGGGAAACTCATCAATTACTGGCTGACGACGGGGAGGCATGTTATCTGGGTCCGGAGAAGAGTCACTAGAAGAGGTTTTGGGTAACCCTAAAAAGGCAGGACGAGCATATCTACGTTCAAGGTTAGCTAATTATTTCACTCTCACTCTCCTAACCATATAACCCCGGAGTCTATGCCATTTCGGGAACAAAAATGGGGGAGAAACAGAAATAATTCTGAAACATAACTTCAAAATCAAAACCACCAAAGTATGTTATATAACCTATACATACAAATCTACTTACACAAAAATACAAAACAACCATGAACAACAAACCAAAATCTAGTTTTCACCAAACTCAAACCCTCTTCATTATTTTTCATACAAACCCACTTTTACATAACAAAACCCCAAACATCAAATAACAGTTCTACCTACGAATCGCTATGTCTCTACATAGCAAAATTAAACCAATTACCACTTTCGATATGCATGCATTCGAAAAACTCATCTTATTCTACTCATTGATTCAAACACAAATACGAGAAACCAAAAATGAAAAGAGGGGTTGGAGAACTTACAAGAAAGCATGAGAAATATCCCCCCTGAAATTGTACATGCTCCCATAGCAATAACATATTTTGGTTCAGGCATTTGCTCATATAATCTCACCAAAGAGGGAGTCATTTTCATTGTTACGGCTTCAAGCAAAAATCAGAAAAGCTCCACAAGGCACGATGAAAAAAATCTGAGTGTTTAGTGTTTCTGTTTGCGTAAAGAATAAAGAAATGAGAAAAGACAAGTATTTATAAACAAACATGGGGTAAAAACCCACTCAACCGCTGTGCAATCATGACCGCCCATTCATGACATGTGGCACAATCCTATGCATCTGAATAATAACCGCAGCAGTTAATGATTACATCACTGTAATTATTTAACAGGCGCGACCTTTGAGGAGAAAAAGAGGGGGAAAACTGTAACGTTTGATATATATGTATGTACATATACATATATTCCTACAGGAAACTCAACTGCCGTCTGTCTTCCCAGAAAGAACTCTAAAATATTGTACACCAGTCACGTATGTACCCAACCGGTTCAAATCATGGGGCCTACCCAAACAGAACCCCGGGGACTTGTATCCAACAATACCCCGGGGTTAGGGGCCATAAATCAAAGTAAAAATGTAAAAAAAAATCCAAGTTACAAAATTAAAAGGCTTACCCAAACACAACCCCGGGGACTTGTATCCAACAACACCCTGGGGTTAGGGGCCATAAATCATAAGAAAAATGCAAAAAAAAACCAAGTCACAAAATCAAAAGGCCTACCCAAACACAACCCCGGGGACTTGTATCCAACAACAACCCGGGGTTAAGGGCCACAAATCAAAGGAAAAATGCAAAAAAAAATTCAAGTTACAAATTTAAAAGGCCTACCCAAACACAACTCCAGGAACTTGTATCCAACAACACCCCGGGGTTAGGGGCCATAAATCAAAAGAAAAATGCAAAAAAAATTCCAAGTCACAAAATCAAAAGGCCTACCCAAACACAACTCTGGGGACTTGTATCTAACAACAGCCCGGGGTTAGGGGCCATAAATCAAAGGAAAAATACAAAAAAAATACAAGTTATAAAATCAAAAGGCCTACCCAAACACAACCCCGGGGACTTGTCCCCAACAACAACCCGGGGTGAAGGGCCATAAATCAAAGAAAATTGAAAATCTTCTCCAGGTTACCTAAATCAAAACACAAACTCCAGAAAAGAGCACTACTCCCTCATCCGGGTAAACCCGCATAAGGGAGTGGAAGGAAAATGATAGGCCATAAGTAATCAGATCCAAGTAAAATGATACAAAAGCCCAAGTAGAGAACACCTCAGGCCCAAACCGGGGTGGTCCCCGGAACACGTGGCAAATGACAGTAATGTCAACTATCTCATTTTACCAGAAATGGAACAACTACATCCCAGCCGTCCATGTGTATAAATCCCATGACACCGCAGTTGCACAAGGACAACTGGGCCCCACTTGCCATCTGAACCGTCCAATCACTCACCAACCAAGAATCATCAAGGGCTAGGATGAAGAGGTACAAACCCCTAAAAACATAAATTTGAGAGCCTATAAAAGGCCCCAAAAAGGGGGTTTTAGGGGTCGGAAAATCTTAGCTGCTACACATATACACACACCACTATACATTTATTTTGAATTGTTCATTCTTCCTTCTTCCTTCTTCTTCAAGAAACCCCATTCTTATTGTCACACCGACGTTGTCACGGAGACACAGCCCCCCTCCGGTTTTGTTTTACAGAAGCCCCCACGTCACAGCTTAACCACGAACCATCTGCCACGTGGATTAGGCTCGAGCTTGAGTGAGAGAGGAGAAGACCCGGGAAGAAATAGAGTTATCAGAGAGAAATGAACATAACGAGGCTTTTAGTTTTGAAGCTTGAAAACTAACATATTTATTTTGTGGCCAACTAGATGATAAAACATAAAAAGGTAGGAAAAAAATGTTTACACTCTTTGTATAGATAGTAATGATGGCTATGGGTAATAAAATATGTAAGTGTACAAGAGATGGTAACTTCACCAAATATATTAATACTAAAAAGAGTGTAGGTGAGAGACTTGTATAAGCACGTGAAAGATTAAAATCCGTGATTGTTTGTTTGTTTTTTAAGTGTATTAAACTTGTATGAAACAAGCTCATTATATAGGCTAAAGAGGAGCCAAAATATTGAATAAAAAGCACAAGACAAGGCACCCACCATGCTTACTAAACAAATTAATGCACCATTTATAAATGAACCTAGACACCAAATCAATCAAAATCAAAAATATAATTATTTTGATTTCATTTACTCATACGTTACACAATCTCAACGGATAAAATATTTGATATTATTATAAAAAAAATATTTTTTAGAAAATATTCACAATATCCAACAGTGACGAGAACTATAATCAATTTGCAAGTGAGGCCATGATCAAATTAAGGCGTTTATTAACATCTGTTTCCCCTATTTTGTACTGTAGAACTTATCGTTAGAGTTTAGATCATGGTGTGTGCACGACAACGTAACTTACTTGGCCAAGATTTTGGCAGGGGTAGCTCTTAGATATCTCAGAGGTCTTCCTCCAATTTTTATCCCACTTTCTTTTCTAATCAAAAGAAAAACAAAAAAAAGTTATTTGCCTATGATTTAGTCACTGTATCAACTAACAAAGTTATGTGAAAAATTTTATTGTGTCGGGATGAGCAGCTGTGTGGTTACCTTTTGAGATGTAAACGAACCCGGGAAATAATAAGCTCGAGCTTCGCTCATGTAGAAATTATAAAATTCGACTTCTATCCGAGCTTTTATACTATGTCTGAGTTTTTGCAAATACAAGTTTTATCACAAAAGCTCAATTATGTGCTAGTTTTCAATCTTGATCGTGAGTAAGATTCACAATTTTGTTCGTTAACTTACATTCAAGTTGCTCAAAGCCTTAATGAATCGAGCTTCTTGATTCGAACAAATCAATGGTGGAACTGTATTAACACTAATGAATCTATATCAAAAATACATAGATTTTGAAACGGAACAGTATATTTATTTTCGAAAACAAACCTGTTGTGGGTGATAAATGTCAAATGACAGAAATTGAGTTAAGTCCTTGAATTCTCACACTTCAACATTAAAATGTCACAGGACTGAACCCGATTCAAGCTCCAAATCAATCCAAAAATTTCATTTTGATTAAATACATCCTTTGAAAAATTTCAAGTGCTGTTATCGTCCTGAATTGAATAAGCCGCTTACTTTTTTCACGTATATTCAATGTTTTTCGTAAGAATATTTGTAAATTAAAATTTCTTTAATCTTATTTTTTTATGTAGTTTGCGGTTACGGTTCAACTACTTGAAAAATCCGTGCATTATAGGTTGATTATGATTTTGACCTTAACCCAACCCGTTTACGATCCAACTGCATCAATATATATATATATATATATATATATATATGTGTATATATAATTTTACATTTATGATTATATAACATAAAATAATTATATTATATAATCAATAACTAAATTTGTGTTAAATCTCATCAAATAATCACGAACTTATTATACATTTCAATAGATTGTGTATTACTTTTTTTTAAAATAATGTTGAATACTTTTTTATTTTATATTGAATATTTATTATTTCAATTAATTGATGAACATGTTATTAGACGTTAGTCATTTGCGGGGTGAAAAAATACATAATTGTATTATTAATTATGTAAATTGTAAGAAGAAAAAATTAAAAAGAAAAAATGTTGCTAAGAAAAAAAGAAAAAAAATGTTATTCTATTTACCGAGTTCGCTAAAAAGAAATGTCGTAAACCGTCAAAATTGAAGCGAATAAAATCAAACCAAGTAATTTGATTTTATTGAGTTACGAAATTTTGAACTTTTTCAAAACCGCAATTATGCGATTTAGTTCCGGTTTAATATATAAACTAAACCAAATCAAACCAAACCCCGATTAGCCTCGACACAGACTCCAAACTCAAAAACACCTGACAACACGCGCGCGTGCGCAAAATCTGTCTGTGTCTCACTCTCACTCACTTTTCTCTTTCCCAAACGTTAAAGCCATTCTTTCGGACATTTCAATCTCCAAATGTATCTCGATCTTTTCGACATGGGTTGTTTCTTCATCGCTGTCTGAATCTATACATACATATATACTTACATAAATAATTGTATTCAACAATGAGGAAAACATAGAAATGTGTCATGTAATGAAGACAAGCCTTAAGGTGACACACACACCCCTAATCAATTATATATTATATATATTTGTACTTATAATACTTGTTTGACCTAATTAGATTTAGATAGTAAAGAAGTGTTAATCACCTCTTAATTTCTTGTTTTTTTTCTTTTTTTTTTGTTTGCGCAATTGGTATAAATTTGATTCTTGAATATGCTTACATGATTCTTGTATCTTGGTGTTATATGAGTTGGGGATCAGATGCACACCTGTGTAGTTTAGTATTTTTGTGATTTTTTTTATGTTTTGATGATTCTTGTTGATAAATTTATCATTTTTATTATTTTTACAATGTTTTAGGGGTGCCATAAAGTGGTGAAGGATTTTGTGGTATTTTTTTGATGTAAAATCCTCGTGGGTTTTGGATTTGGAAATTTTGCGATTTTGCGGGGAGTTTTGTGGAAATTGGAAGTGATTAAGGCTTATGTGTGATGATGCAGGCAAGATTAGTGGCAATAGAGGAAGGTAAGGAATCTTCAGTTCCAATTAGAAGTAGTCAGCCTAGGGCTTTGCTAATGAGGTTACTACAGTTCTTTTTGATATTTCTAGGCTTCGGCATTGTCTTTACGAGTTTTAGTATGTTTAAGAGCCGGCATTTTAGATTTGAGAGTGTTATTATCCCGTTATCAAGTAGTAGAATTCAGCCATGTTTTCGACAACCAAATGATTTTAAGAGTTGGATTAAGCCTCCGTTAAATGTATGGCATCAGATGAATGATTCTGAACTGTTTTGGCGGGCTACATTTGATCCCCAAATAAAATCATACCCCTTCAAGAGGGTTCCCAAACTTGCCTTTATGTTCTTGACAAGGGGACCTCTACCTATGGCTCCTCTGTGGGAAAGGTTTTTTAAGGGGCATGAAAAGCAGTATTCGATTTATGTACATGCACTACCGATGTATAATGAAAGTTATCCTTCTTCATCAGCTTTCTTTCGGAGGCAAATTCCCAGTCAGGTATTGACAAATATTATATTTTTCATTTTCACTACAAGTTTGAAGTATCACATGATTGATATATAGTATTTTGATGTGAAATTTAATGTATTTTTTCTTTTTACACCTGCTCTGCTTGTTATATCAAATTATCCTAGCATTGGGTAATTTAGGTTAATCTCTTGTACAGAGAAACAATTATGTGAATTCTAATGAAGTGACCATATTTATTAAACTTCTTCAAATGCATTATTTGTTAAAATATTCATTGTTTCTCAAGATGAAACTGGAGAACTTTGAGCCAGCTTCAAGTGTTCTCAACTTGCCTGTATGAGTATAAATCAACTGTGGAGGCAGTCAAACTCTAAAATTGTGTCCAATATCGTTCCACCATGCCTTTAAATTAAAAATGTTTTTCAGCTTTGATATCTTACATTTCCACGTCCTCTTAAGTAGGAGTTTGCTGCAAATTATTTTAAGATTTTTTGTAAAAAATATTAACATGTAGGGTAGATATTTTTATGCTGGTAGGGTAGTAGGAGTCTCTTTTGTATAACAGAAAAATATCGATCTAGCTGTGATTTTGTTGTTGACTCTGAAAATCGGACAGCTATAAATGAGAGCCTGCTTGCAGAGGGTAAAAAGCAGAAAACTGTGTTTATGTTCATCTGCGGTTGGTCTGTATATGCATGTCTATTATCTAATGAAAAATTAGGTGTAAGAATAAGAACATACTCTTTTTACTATTAACTAATGAAGTGACATGATGTTAAAAAATCTACTCTTTTTAATTTCGTGTAAAAGAAAAAAGAAGTTGAATGCTAGAGAAGCCCAACACTTCTTGCCTGATAAAATTTGAGACAAGAATCAGAACTAGAAACTGATCAATACTTTATATTATTTTTATGACAAACAAGTATCACAAACAAATAAACAAAATATACTTAATGTATTTCACTCGTAGAGCAGGATTTGAGGTGGTAAGATGTACGTAAATTTTGCCTCTGCTGTAAAGATCTTCAGCTTTGACAGTGCAATAATAGATAAGTATCATATGCTCTTGCTGATATTCTTTGCATTTCTTCGACTAAGAAAGTGGAATGGTCCTTGCCATGTAATATCCGATGAGATTCTATCACGCGATATAAGCTTGGTCTTACATTCCTTCCAGAGTTTTCAATATTCTGACTGCTTAAAGTGTAAGCGAACTTTTTACCCTCTCCCAGACAGAGAGTTGCTTTACACCAATCTTTTGTTCTCTAAAGCATCATTCTATAATTATAGAAGCTAGTGAAAGCTCAAATTTATTTGGCATGCCATGACCTACATGATTAATCAATGTCATTATCAATGGCTGGCTGGCTACCTTTGGGTTTTTAAATAGCGCTGTGTCGTGTTGTCTTCACATTTTTCAGTTGTCACTCACTTATCATGTCAGTGTCATCTTGCATCCCACTTCTATACAGGTTGCAGAATGGGGGAGGATGAGCATGTGTGATGCTGAGAGAAGACTCCTTGCTAATGCATTACTTGATATATCAAATGAATGGTTTATTCTTTTGTCTGAGGCATGCATTCCTCTTCAAAGTTTCCCCGTTGTTTACCTCTACGTATCAAAATCTCGGTTCAGCTTCATGGAGATATATGATGATCCTGGACCCTTTGGTAGAGGGCGGTATAATGCAAACATGGAACCAGTAGTCAACCTCACTAATTGGCGTAAAGGATCACAGTGGTTTGAAATTAATAGAAAACTGGCAGTTGACATTGTTGGAGATGACACTTATTACCCACTGTTTGAGAAATACTGCAGACCGGCATGTTACGTTGACGAGCACTATTTTCAGACAATGTTGAGCATCAATTCGCCTCATCTTTTAGCAAACAGGACCCTTACATGGGTTGACTGGTCTCGAGGCGGTGCTCATCCAGGCACATTTGGGAAAGGCGATATGACAAAGGAATTCTTTAAAAAAATGATAGAAGGTCAGACGTGCTTTTACAATAACCAGCCATCCTCGGCTTGCTTACTTTTTGCAAGAAAGATTGCTCCAAATGCTTTAGATACATTATTAGAACATTCATCAGAATTATTTGGTTATTAGCAAATAGCCAAACACCTTTTTGTCTATTAACTTTCTTTATATATCTTGTGGATTCTTGACAGAAGTAGATAGAGCCTGCCGAGTTTTTCACTGTACAATTGTATGATCTTACCATGTATGAGTCACTAAATTATATATAATGCAGTTGAAGCAGTTTCTTAATTTTAATCACCTTACCTTCATTTCTTATGGATTCTTATATTTTATGTTTTCTTACAGTTAAATACTTTCTTCACCATTTATGTATCTTGCCCTGTTCTTGCATATTATTATTATTATTTTAAATCTGGAAGAAGTGGCCACTTTTTGTAAGAGCAGGTAACATTATAAACTTTTGTTCAGGATAATCTATGTTTAATATTTGGAGTTAATGGATAATATGTATTACTAAGTTGATGCATGACCCTGCTCGTGATGAATGATCATCAGCAGACACTTTGATAGAATTAGCCTGAACTTTTTCCCAGAATTTAATTATCACAAGACAAAGACAGGGAGCAGGTTCAAATATCAAATAAACCAGATAAACTTTGCTGCTTTCATTATATCTGTGAGAAAGAAACTACTATTACACGGAATTAATTGAAAAGTAATTTACGGGATCCTTAATGCAAAATCTGACTGCTATATGTACATGAGAAGATAGGATAATCTAATCTTCGTTTTCTTATTGAGATATCCTGGTTTTTAGCAGTAAGAAGTTGAATGAATCGGATATTTTACATCTCTGTGTAATTTAAGCCTCCATCAAATACTAGAGGTGTTTGGACCAATTTTGGGTCCATATAACTCTATAAGGTACCTCACAATTCGTCATGATGATCATCCTTTACCAGTGGAGTTTCTGATTGGATTTCAAGGTGTCTAGCAGCTAGTGAAGCGTGCAGCGCAGCACCATATGGAAATGCATCTTCATTAATTTCAAAATGTGGCGAGTGTGGTGAAGGGAATTTTCCCTTAGTTTCATTTTTCATACCGAGGAAATAAAAGTAACCAGGTATAGCCTCTTGGTAGAAAGAAAAATCCTCAGATCCCATTAATGGTTGCATGTCTTCCACATTAGAAATGCCAAGTAAATCTCCTGCTACGTCTTGAAAGTGCTGGTGCAAGGCTTTATCATTTACAGTAGGCGGACAAAAGGGCTTCTCATTTGTTAGGAAATCTACAGTTGCATTACACCTCTGTACAACTGCTTGTCGAATGATTACCTGTAATGGAAAAAAATTAACTACCGCGTAGGAAATAAGAGGAATACGTAAAAGAAAGCAACAATATTCATAAAGAATTCAAGTATTATGCACAAAATATTTTGGAACTTTTCTTCCATAAAACTATTTTTTTTGGTGTTTGGTTAAAAATCATCACAACAATGAAGAGTTTAAATTTCACAGTGGAAAATTGTGCATCACATGACATTACCTCCTCAATCCGCTTCCTGAGGTGCACAAATGTTTCCTTAGAGAATGTTCTAAATGTGCCACCAATGACTACAGAATCTGGAATGACATTGAATGCACCACCTCCTTGGAATTTTGCAATTGTAACAACCTAAAGTGCAAGTTAAATGCTAAATAAACCATCAGACTGATACACTAAACAAATATCTGCGTAGTTCGTACTCGTTTACTCCCAAATTAAAATTCCACCTCAAATAAAAGTACTGAGAGTTCAGAATTCAGGCTCACAGTGATTAAGGTAGTTAGATGTCAATTTTGGTTATGGGTGTATTAATTCTGATATTCACATGCAACTATAATATTCCGCTTAGTAAATTAGGATTCAGATTCCTGGCTTCTGCTTCTTAGCACTCTGATACAGTGGACTAGTGTGTATGGCAACATAGAGAAAGAAAGAGTTTAAACCTGAGAGTCAAGGGGATCTGCTTCTCGTGAGACAAGATGCTGTAAACTCACGACTACATATGAAGCTGCTAAAATAGGGTCGATTGAGTGGTGCGGAAGGGCAGCATGCCCCCCTTTTCCACTTATCACAGCTTCAAAGAAGCCGGTTCCAGCCAAAAGAGGACCAGGCCTGGAGGACACCTTCCCTACAGGTAAACCAGGTGAAACATGCAAACCAAAGATGGCTTTGACGTTCTTTAATATTCCTGCATCTACGATTCTCATTGCCCCTCCACCTCCTTCCTCTGCAGGTTGAAAAACAAGAACAACTGTACCCTGTTGACAGCAATTAAACATATAAGTCAGCCATCTCTGGTGAAGAAAAAGAAATTCATGATCATGGAGAAGAAATGCCTTGTTCCTCACTGGCACTTTTTCACTGAAATGATGCAAATTGTAGAACCGGGAATTGGAAAACTAAAAACTTCTGAAGTGGAAATTCTAACAAGCCAAAGATTACCAAAAACTCTTATTTTGTTAATCTGTTACAGGAGTTGGGTGTCTCTAATCTAAGACCTGTTACTCTGCATTGTGATAACCAGTCCGCAATCCACATAGCAAAAAATCAGGTGTTTCATGAATGTACGAAACACATAGAAGTCGATTGTCATTTCACACGAGACAAGGTCCTTGAAGGATTGATTCAGTTGACATATCTGCCTACAAAACATCAACTAGCTGATATCTTGACAAAAACAGTTCCATCACCACAGTTGCAATTACTTTCTTCCAAGTTGGGATTGGTTCATTCTTCAGCCCCTCCCAACTTGAGGGCGGCTATTGATATATCTGCTAGTCCTAGTCACTCTACACATCAGCATCACATGGCACATCATTCATCATGACAGCTGTGTAAATTAAATAACCAACTTTCCCGCGCTTTTAGTTAGAATTAGATTTAGATTAGTTCTGTATATAAAGCCTTGTAACCAACATTATGTATTACTACTTCTTCTTCATTGAAATATACTTTTACATTCACAGAAATTATCATATTTCATAAGGCATTTTTCGTTGAAAATTGAGTGCTTTTGGATTGCTTAGTACACTCTCAAATAAGTCCACTGTCAATATCAATCCTCTGAATTTGATAAGATTAATAGATGCAATCACATTAATAAAGTATCTCTATTCATAACGAGCATTATCTGAACTCTACAAAGTTTGGCATTCTCTTCTTTCTTTTCCAAAGCCTTCAAAACTTTATACAATTATCTAGGAGATGGTACCTAGATTTCTCACAAGTCAACTTTTTTGTGCACAGCGAAACATTTTTCTGATGCTACTTCAAAAATCAAAACAAACTGAAGGAAAAGTTACCTTTGCTGTGCAAAAGAACTAGCATAAATTTCTTAACATTCTAGGCACTTTTAACTCTGACCTTCACCCCATGTTATCATTTTTCTAGTAAACTGACACAGACAATGCCAAAACATAACTAACACAGTCACACAGACAGGTGTCAATAAAGCTGCCCCAATGTACAGGAAAAGCTAAATCAAGTGTTTTTATGAAGCAATCTCTCTTTATATGGTTTGCATACATCTTACCTACTTAAAAATGGGATATATTCTGTAAGACTGGTTCAGCTTGGTTTCATTGGAAATTAAATAATAGTGACTATAATCATAAAAATATTTATGAACAGATATTTAGAAACCAACCTTCAATGATTTACGATGCTCTTGAAGTATCTTTGCTGCACCAAGAAGCATTGCAACATGAGCATCATGCCCGCAAGCGTGCATCTTACCAGGATTTCTACTCTTGTGCTTCCATTCAACCATTTCCTATCCAGTTACAATACAACAAAAATTTTTGCAAATTGTACTGAGATCATACATACATACATATTTTAATAAGTAACCTAAACAACCCTTAATGTCATTACACATAACTCATCACAATCACGCCAATTCTCATATCCTAGAACTCATTTACGAACAAATCATAAAACAGAAACTAAAAAAGGTCAAAACTCGAAAACTCGAAACAAACCTGCATTGAAAGTGCATCCATGTCAGCCCTCAAGGCAACAAAAGGAGCTTCACCAGAACCAATGTAAGCAACAACACCAGTAACTGCAACTGGATGTTTATAATTAATATCCATCTTATCTAGTTCTGCTCTAATAAGCTTACTGGTCTCAAATTCTTCATATCCCAGTTCAGGATTTTCATGTATCTTTCTTCTGATATTCACCATCCAATCAAACACTTCTGGACTCTTAGCTAAATTTAGAAACTTCTCATGAATTTCAGGAGCAGAGATTGAGCTAAAAGAAGCATCTGAGCAAATGGGTATTGAGCAAAACACTAAAAGATTACAAACCAAGAAAGCCCATATCAAGCCCATTTTTGAAGATCCAAAAATGAAGACTTTAGATATGCAGAGATCAAGAAGATCAAGAACAGTGGTGTTTGCAAGTGGAACAAGCAAGTGTTGCTTTTATAATATAAACTTTGTCTTAAGGTGAGTAAATTTAAATTATAAAAAATGAGAAAAATGTGGAAAAATAATAAATGGAGGAATAAAATAGTTTGAAAAGTAGTTAAACAAATATAGAGCCGTCCACTCTTGGCCTAACGTCTGTTACTTTATTTCATTTCTTGTTATAGTAGAATCCTCGTGTTGATATATATTATCACATGATTCTTATGTTGTTGCTGAACCCACATGATTGTTATGGTGTTGTGTTTTGTTTTTAGACACACATCATGATTCTTATGTTTGATGTGCGCCATATGATTTAACTGCACTCTTTTCATTGTAAGTGATGTTTATCTAATACCTTGCAAGGATCAAAGTTGGTTGTTTAAATAATACAGAGATGATATGTGATTTATTTAGTCCATTAATCATGATTATCATTTTTCACCAACAAAATATGGAAATTAAGTCGCATACGGCATATGTCTTTGTTTCGGATGAAGACTGTTATTAACATGTTTTTTAAATGTAATAGTGACATCATGTTCCTACGTAACAAGAAAATTTCAATTATTTATTTTGTAATATATATATATATAACAAGGACGTGTAGTAGATTTGTTCATTAAATTTAATGCGGATAAGTGGAACTCTAAAATAAAAAAATTATGAATAAATAGTGTGATGTGGTCTTTACATTCACATAAATTTTTAGTTTTAAATTTATCAGTAGCGAATAAATGATCATAATCATCGATTATGTGATCCATAAAACAATTGAAATAGATAAAAACTTAAGCAAAAGTAAACTCTTTAAGCCTTCAGAACTACATTTCAAGGTTTCTGTATACATCTCTTCTGAGAGTACAAACATAAGCTTGAACAATATTGTACTCATCAACGAAGTCATTACACGGTGACAATGTTCCTTGCCAAATCTTAGTTTATCTCCCACCATTGCATATATCCATGGCTTCTTTGTGAATTTGATGTAATTTTTTGTAAGTTAGGATGCTAACAGCCTTTAGTTACTCATTTTCATCTCTTCAAGTGTCTTAGTTTTATTTGAAATTTGAGGCAGTATATATATGTTGTACTTGGTTTTTCTGACAAAAATGACAAGCATGAGTCCATGTTGTATATTAAGGATGCTAGTGGGAAAGTTAAAATTATTAGCTACAAGGAGATAAGGTATGTAGCATGTGGCTGGTTTGTGGGAACGTAATGGTGGTGCTAGCTGCGCCGATGGAATGTATAGCAGAGTGAGAGTAATCATGCTTGTTTACAATCATTGTATAGATTGAATTTGTACAAGTTAAATGTTATGACAAGCCTATTGCAGAAGAAGACAGTTGGAATAATCGGACCCAGTAAGGGCTGAATATTAGTTACAAATCCTTTCCTTTTTTTAATTAATGTAATAAAGTAGATCAGACTGCAGTTTCCCGATGAGACGTAGTTAGTGTTAGTGTGTACAAGAGTCCAGTGTCTAGGACAAGTTTTTTAAGAGAGATGGAAAATGCTTGGTATTTTAGGCTTATTGTAATTATCATCTTATTGGAAACTTTAAGCCTCTATATTACCTTTGATATGAGAGCAAGGCCAGTAAGAAATATGAATTACATATGCTGGATCCATGTATAATTTTGAATTCGTGATGACTCTTTTCTTTCTCTATACTAATAAAAATGAAACCTCTAACTCTGTATATTTACAACTTTTATGACTTGAAAGCATCTTCAAACAAAATGAACTCTTATTCAAAGCTTCTTTTCAGATGCATCAACGACGAGAGCTGCCAAAGTGATCACTGACTTGCCTGGCATAAGTTGCAACAGTTTTAGCCCATTTCTTAATCTGAGCCTTGAACTTCTTGGAGTCCAAGCGTTTCAACGATTTCCCGGGCTCTATTGATACTTGGATAGAAGAGAAGCAACCATGGGAGCGCGAGCGCTTCACAATTTCTTTGCCTTGAACAATACCACTGTCATGTTTGTTGATTGAAACCGTCTGTGATACAGCTCTGCCAATGGAGCTTTCTTTCATATGAAGCAAATAAGAATTATCGAATTTATTGACTTAGTTTAAGAGAATTCCTTAAATTTATAATGTGCCATTTCATGAACAGTAGTACTACGTGCCCTCTGTTTTCTTCCGCGTACCAAACAAGTACTCTGTTTATTTGACTTGGACTTTTCAGCATATTCTCTTCCCCTAAGAAATACAAATAACAAAACTACAAGCTTTGAGTTCTTGAACAAGTTAAATAAATTTACAAGCTTTGAGTTGTTGGGAATTCATACATTGGCTCATTTGCAGTTTGAGAGCTATCCTAATAATATATATGTAACCTCAATAAAACGAGAACACGTAGTAGTATAACTAGACGCTTTTTTTATACTTTCAGGGCATGAGATGACTACAAACAAGACACTTCTTTAGTTCTTTTGCTTTCATAAATGCACAAATAATTCTCTTAAAAATTTGATTGGACCGCAGAAACGACTAAACCTATTACTTGCAAAGTTTACAAAAAATTATTCTACTGCTCAATATTCTACGAGCACTCGTCCTGGCCAAATAAACTGAATCTATTGAGATTTGATGTACATCTAGATATTATTGTGGTATGATATATGCCAACAAGGGATGACCGAGCTTATAAAAATTAAGCTTTCTAAAGTGAACCAAGCTTTTCTCCATTCAAAAATCCCACAACTCCGGTTTACTAATTTATAAAAGACTACCATCCCATTTGATAAATTTTAAAGACCCTGCCATTTTCATATAATACAAACTTAAAGACTTGAAGAGCTTTCTTAATTCATCATAAGAATACAAACTAAACCAAAAGCAACACATGTTCCATGTAAAAACAACTTAATAGACGTCTGTTATGATAGCAATTCTGTGTCCACAAACTATTCAATCTACTACAATCCCAGAACAAAAAAAAAGCATCTGAAAGTCGGAAATCCGACTACAGAAATAGCATCTCAGCTAACTTTCCATCCCGACAAACCTAAGCCTGTCTGTTCCTCTTCTTAACACCAGATTTGGCAACCTTAAGGCTTCTGTTGACAGCACTCAACCTTGCAAGGGCAGCCTTCTTCAAATCTGGCCTATAGTAGTTGTCAGCCACCTGCAAGAAACAAAAGTCAATATATATATTGTTAAAAAGTAAACAAATATACTTATTTACTTATTAGCTTCGCAACAAACATTGGGATATAATTGCTCATTCTGAATTCCAACTCATTCCCCACAGAAACCTCATGTAAATTTTCTTTGCTCTTTCCCATTGTTTCCAACCACAAAAAGCACAAAGAAAATCTAAGATATTCTAACATGAAAATATTAAGCAAGCTACATGTATCATTAGAGCAACTCCAATAGGAATGCCAAGAAGGATGCCAAATACTATGTGGCATGACACTCTTTGGTGCCATCCTATTGGAGTCAAAAGGGTGCCCAAGGTGTGCCTAGAGAAGTTGGCAACTCTCGGCACCCTCTCTAAATGGAAAAATCTAAATACTTGCATTAAAAGTGTAATCATCCATACCCATTATATTACATATATCCTTTTATATTACTTGAAGGGTGCTAAATGTGATATAAATGAAGAAATAAATAAAAACTTATTATTTTTTATGAGTTGGACATGTTTGGCACCCTCAAAGGGTGCCTCTATTGGAGATGCTCTTATAACTTGTTAGTTGCCTAAAACTAGTAATATGCCCCGCACCTTACTGTTCAGTATTGTTGTAACTTGTAAGTTGCCTAAAACTAGTACTAAGGCCCGCACCTCACTGATCAGTTGTAGCCATGCCAGTTGAACCTAAAACCTTCAACTGTTCAGTTAATTTAAGTCTATAATAATTAATAAGCCCCCACATTCAATTGATTTCCAACAGATACTATAAACTTCAATCACTTTGATTGGCAAAATACAAAAGCATTTTGCCCACGAACGGAACATACAAGTAAGCCTAGTTTTAGCACTGGCCTCACCGTAGTGTATTTGCCGACACAAGAAAACTACCAACTGAGATTACTAGATCTGTTAAAGCAGCCTAAATTTACTGTGCCAAAAAATGAAAATCAATTACGGTGTGCTAAGATTGGGGGTATTGGAATAGATGGCTCAAATTTTAAAGAACTTGTTTGCAAAGAGAAATTAAAAGGAATTTGGCTTCGGAGGTGAACCATCACTAACCCTCTTCCTATAGAGATTTTCAAAACTTCAATCATTCCTAACCCTCAATCCACTACAAAATAACTCTCGCATTATATTTAAAACAAATTCAAACAACAAAACAAAAGGCATCAGTTGTTCCCTGCAACAACTGCAACTGAATGACAATTGGCAGATTAAAATAGATATAGTAAATTGATGCTGAGCATAAAACATAATGATGGAGCCATCTACATACCAGGTATTACATGTTCATAAAAATGCTCATTTAAATTAAGATCATATCGAAATTATACTTCCAGAAATTCTATGGATAACACAAGAGAGATAGCCATATGTATTTACAATAAAGAACACTACATGACAGGTAAGTACCTGGTTAGAAACTGCTTTTGCCATACGGTGGAATTCCTTCTTCATGATGGACTTGTTGAGCACACTAGATGGCTTGTTCTGTTTCTTGCTCTTGGTTGTAGCAAGTAGCACACCCTGATCTTTACCAGCTGGCTGAATGGTAACAGTCTTCTTGTTTGCCAACCCTACAAGTACACAACAAAATAAAAGAGAAGAACTTTATTACCACGCATTTAGATTAATCCATTTACTTTATCAATCTATTCTCACTACAATAGAGCAACAAAACAAGTCCTAAAATTCAATTAAACCACATAAACTTAAAAATATCTGTGGTGCTGTTTGAATAATGGGATCTAAACCCAGTTCCAAATCATATTTTACTAAACATATGTAATAGAATCTCAATCCGGGTTCAAAGCCCATGAACCAAACAACACCTTTCTCTAACCCACTCGATGAAAAATCTTCTGTGTTAACTTCGCATATTATTCAATAAACATATTTATCCCTACTTACAATTTATCTAAAAACTGCTAATTAAAACAAACTAAAATTCACTATAACACTAAAGCAGCATATCATACATCAATAAATCTAATCATCAATCGCATAAACACATTTCCAACCAATGAGAGCGGAGTCATCAACACATAAAACTTCACACTGAATATACAGACACACATATCATCCATCAACAATCTCAATTTATTACACCGAGTATCAAACTTCACTTTCAATACATAGACACAATTTATAACAACATATCGCAATAAACACAAAACAAAAATAAAACAGGTAAAATACTTTTACACCGACACAATTAACATAATCAATTAAAATCAAAGAAATATAATCAATATTTTAAAATAAAAATATAAGAAATAAAAAAAAATACCAGAGTATTTGTAGGAGTTGAGATTGTAGAGATTGTTAGGCTCCTTGGTGAACCGAACTCCAGCATTTCCGTTACCGAACTCTTTAACGAGAAAGCAATTGTTCCTTTTCACGATCTCCCATATCAATTGCCCTGGTACTGTAGTCATTTTAGCTGCAATCACAAATTAGATTAGTTCTTTCAACGTAGATTTAGATACAAAGTCGTGTATCTATTGTTCTCAGAGAGATTTCTTACCGCGACAGAGATATAGAAAGCTCCTGCTTCTAGGGTTTGCTTGCTGCGGCGATAAGCGGCCAGCCTCGTTTTCTGATTTTATACTGCTTTTACAAACCCTACCCAGGACTGAGGAATTATGATGATTGTTAGAATGACGAATCTACCCCTGTTATTTTTATTTCCCTTTTTTTCTTTATGGTTGCTAGGCTCATTTTCTATATTTAGTTTTGTTGTTCTGATTTTTTTTTTTAATTTAAAATTATGTTTAGAATTTTTTAGTAAATATTATCATTTTTTTAAATAAATGCTTCACTTTTATGCAGACCATGAATATTATGGTGTACTCAAATATAATTGTAAATAAAATCATGAATATTATGGTGTAATATACATATAGAGAGAGTTAGGTTCTATGGAGTCCCTTATTTTTCATCGGAGTCTTTGGAGTCCATATATGTTATGCAAGTAAAATATAACTTAAAATGTTGCAAAACGTATTATTTTTCGAATGATATTCTACAAATATCACAATTTTATTGAAAATCTCGCAGATTGCATAGATTTTACAAGTCGAATGTTGCAAAATATATTATTCTACAAAACATGTTTAGTTTACAAAATATAAATGTTTATGGTGTAGAACATACATATTGTTCTTGTAAATATATAAGATTTGCATAATTTTATTGAAGTAATGATATTTGTTAAACATGTTTTGTAAGATAACACGTTTTATAATATATTTTATTTACAGAACATAGATGGACTACGAGGACTCCAATTAAAAGGTGAATTGTATAGAATTTTACTATATATATATATAGGGGATTGATCAAATACAAACTAAAATTAAAATAGATATTAGGAACCAATCTAAACTATTAGATCTACATAATCTAATGGTCACTCTTATATCATCCCACCCAACTACTCTGCACCCTCCCACGTCAAATTTCAGTTTTTTCACTCCGTTTTTATTTTGATTTTTCCCATCAAACCGTAAGTTTTTTTTTAAATCCGATTTCACTGTATTTTTCTACATCTCTCAACGATCGATTTGCATACCATATGTGTTATGTTTCGAATTAATTTAAAAAAAAAATTGGTTTTTGGTTTTCATTCTAAATTGGGTTTTATTGGAGTAGCCTTATATATATATATATATATATATATATATATATATATATATATATATAATGTTCAATAAAACATCCCTAAATTAAGAATTATTAGAAATATTTTATATTTAACAAATTATTTGAAAGCTCTAATTAATGGGTTTCGATTGGAACAATAGAATTGTGTAGAAGCAACATGATATTATTTGTATTTTATACTGTTGTAAATCCTCGATAATAATTATAATGTTGAAATGATTAACGACCATGTGAATTTTTTTTCCTTTTCATCTTTGTTATTCTAGTCTTCTAAAAATTTATGTCAAATTTTATTATAATGAACTCACAATTTCAAATAGCAGTTTAAAAGCTTTTTAATCAATCTCATAATTTGATTTTAAATATAATTGTATTTTAAAAAATACATCATTTCACTTATATAAGTCAATGACCTTTAAACCTAAATATTTTGGTGAACTTAATATGTTAACATAAATGTTCTATTGTATCTTATGACAGTGTACATATGAAAAGTCTTAACAAAATATTCTCAAATTGAGAATTAATTAAAATAGCATACATTTATAAAATATAAATTTAAATGCTTTAGTTTTTTGTTTTTTTTTTTGGTGCGGCGATGAGCCAATTGTTTAGAAAGTGAGACACATTTTGTATTTTATAATTATATTTTTATTGTATAATATGCATAAGAGGGAATTTATTCAAATATTTGGTAATTATGATAATCGTCAAAATAATATCAAATAACATCCTATTAGGTTATAAAATAATTAAAATATAATATATTCTGAATCATAATTTTTCACAAAGCCTTCTATAACCAACAATAAGTAATTATTCTAAATTGAACTAGCATAATAACCCGAATTTTTTTATGCATCATGCAATTATAATTTTTGTAGAACAACTTCAACAATATCCTTAAATAGGCTCTTGAGTCAAATTTTGAAGAAATAGAGATAAAATTTCTCTCAAACAAACTACATGTCCCCCTCTATAACATTAGGAGTTTCGAATGCTTCCTCACTTTTAGGAGTGAATATCCCTAAACTATTATTATATTATATTTTTCTTACCCGTTGTTTTATATTTAATGAATGAATATAAACAGGGTAGTAAGTGTACATTTAAAACGAAACGATTAAACTTAATCTGTAGAATGCCGTTAGTATGTTTACAAATAAAAAATCACAAATTAACATATATGTTGAATACAGAGTTAACCAAAATCTTGAATTTTATTTAAATAAACTATATGTACTACTCTATATTATTACAGAGTTCACTACTAACTTACAATTAACCTACTCAATTTAAAAAGATAAAAAATGCATAACTGAAGTCAGAATGACTTGCAATCATAATATACAATAATGTAAAATTTACATTATTGTTAATATTAAAGTTGATTTTAATAAAAAATATTAGTTTTGAAATTCAACGTATGTATGTATGTGAGAAAATGTTAGTTTTTTATTTACACTACTGTTAACAAAGTATGATTAAGTTATATGTATGTGTGTGTTAGCATGCAAATTATTGTATGTTACATCTCTTAGTAAATTATGATGGTTTCAATTATTTATATATTAAATATATTATTTATGTACATGTATAATCATTATTAACATCTAGTGAGATAATTGATTACTTAAATAACATGTATTTATAATTATTCAAAAATTAAAATTATGTAATAATTAAATTGTTATAATTTATATATGGTATTCACATTATCACTGACAAACAATCCATATTTATTTTTACGCAACCGGGTATCAATCATGGTTGTAACATAAAAATAAATTATATATTTTTAAGACTTATTATTGATATTCATGATTTTTTTCAAGAATTCGAAAGAAAAATTGTATTTATATCGTTATTTAAACCGTTTTTAAATTTCTTTCATTACGACTCTAATATTTTCTTCATATAATAATTTGATAACATTTTATACTATTCTTCTAAAATTAAAAAAATTCAGTTCGATAAAGTTTTATAAATATCAGTTGAACTGGTTAATGCCTTCAAGTTATTGAACAATATATGTTTTTTCCTTAAATAATATAAAATGCATTGAATCAAATGGTACAATATAGTATATATATAACTTTTATTTGAATAATTCAAAATATTAAAATAATTCAAAATATTTGTACAATATTATCTTGATCAATGAATATTCCTGATCTAAAAGAATTATTTTTAAAAAGTTAATTTTTTTAAAGTGAAAAATAAAAAAAATCGACTTAATATATCATCGTAGTTTTAACAATTTTAGTGAGATCTCATTTCAAATTTGAAATATTCTTAAAATTGGGACAAATCCCAAAAATAATAATGCGTTACCAATTAAGTTAGTAATTTTAATATAAATAATCAATTGACTTGATCCTATAAATGGCTCAAACACATTAATTTATATTAACATAAGATATTAAAAAAGTTCACATAATCGGTAAAATATTCTCGCCGAGCTTTTAATTTAAATTTACTAAACGTAGAATGTGACGATGTTTTTCGGCAGGGTCATGTAGACAAATTTCGAGTATTTTTTGAACAATGGGTCAAGTTCTAAAATGTATTGACTCATTATAACTAGTTTATAGCCCTTGCTTTGCACACGGGTATTTCAAAAATTATTTAATAAAATAAATAAATAAATTTATAATTAAAATTAAATAATATAATTCTGAAAGATTAAGTTATCTATATAATAAGTGTATTTCATCTACATATTATGATAAATTTATTTAAGAACTACTTTCGTTACACAAGTTATTTTTATGTTATATATTTTATGAGATTATTTCCTATAAATAGACCTGTCAAATTTGTATTAAAAACTTACCATAAGTAACACAATTCATATTTACAATTGTATTGCAAAGAGTCTATAATTAAAATGGGTCATAACAAATATATGGATCTTTTATAAATCTAATATGGATACCAAACCTAAAAATTGATAGTCCACAGGGTCAAATTAAAGTTAAAAATTATATCTGAGCCAAAATATGGATACCAAACCTTAGGAAAGGGTTATCCAGCAATTTATAATATATAGATTCGAACTTATCTAAATATGTAATATCAATATATATATTATTTATATATAAGCGATTCTATTTTCAATATTTTTTTAAAAATTATATATGTACATTTTAATTACTTTTTATAATAAAAAATATGTTAAAAATATATGAAATATATTTTCAAACTAAAAAATGATTAATAAATAAGATAATAATTCATTTATGTACTATGCCTAATTTTATATCTGGGAATTCAAGTAAGTATCTTTAAAGTTAAATAAAATATTCATTTAGCACACTTACATATTATGTGTATGATAAAAAGCACATGTGACAATATGGTGTAGTGGTAAGAGTTTGTATAGTTGAAAGAAATAACTTGAGTTTGATTCCCACAAACCATATCTTTTATATAAATATTAAAAACAGGGGTAATTTAGTCTTTTTAATGAGACTTTTTAATCTCATTAAATTATACTCTTGTTCTCCTATTATATATTGAAGAGATAGAATAAAATATTTAAACCAAACAGAAGTAGGAACTTTATTATAAACTGAATAGAATATGATTAGATATTCTAATATATGTAGCTCTAATTCAATTCAATATCTAGATATATTTTTCTTAATATTAACATATTTTTTGCAATAATATTATAAAAAACTATTAAAAATATAATCAATAATGCAACAACATCATAATTCATAAGTAACTTATATATGTACCTTAAAAAATTTAAAAATGTTAAAAAAATAAGCAAATTTTAAAAAATCGTGCATCACACGGGCTATAAGCTTCCCGTTCAATTGTATACAGTTTCCTTTTTGAGACGTCATGTCATTTGTATACGTTCAAAATAATAAACTTTAACAATATAAAAATTAAGTACACCCACTTATATTCACTATTTTCTTCCCATACATTCACCTTATACATATAAGATTAATTGGTCTCACCATTTTACCCACTTTTCTTACCTTTTTCCACTAAATGACAATTTTTCTTAAACTCTGTGCCACAACCCATATGTATACTATCGCTGGGACAGATAGGGTATTAAAAATACTAGCAAATACCAAAATATTATAAAAATTTTGGAATGATAAATATACGTATGTAATTGTTTCTTATTTGTTAATTTTTGTATTTATTTTTGTTATTCTAGATTTATTTAAATTAAGTAAAAATTATTATAATAAATTAACAATTTTAAGCATTATGTTCAGAATTTTGTACTACATGTCAAATAAGATACTAAGATTTGATTTTTAAATATAACTAAGCACAACAGCGCGTGCAAGTCACGAGCCATTTTCTATCAATATTTTATAATACATTATATAATTTTTGAATTTCAATTTGTGCAAGTTTTGATATAAAATAAAATGTATAGTGCTTCATAATTTATTTAAATTGTACGAAAAAATCACAGAAACAACCTTATACTCAATGATTATTTAGACCGTCAAGTGATGAAATATTGTGTAATGTTTATAATTTTTTTCTTTTCAAGCTTTGATGATTGTGATATTTTTGTTAAATATATGTCGACATTATAATTTATGTAGGTTCGATATTTATGGGTGTAAGATAACTAAAATTTGTTATATTTGGAATCAACAATGTCTCCGTCCAACTTCAGTGATCTCATACTAAAGCGTGAGTACAAGATTTTTAGAAAGTGCACTTCATATACTTACATTTAGGCCGTCAGACCACTTGCGATATTCACATTCAAAAACGATCACTTGCTATATTGGGACATTTAAAATTTTTGTACAATGCATATTTCCGTTAAATTTCTCTAGTTCCGTCAGTTTAAGGAGGGTATAATAGTCATTCAATTATTTTCAATTAATTGAAAGTTATGGATCTAAAATACAGATATCTCTAGATGTAAAAAAAACAAACACTTTTATTCGAACAAATATTCTTAGATAAATACAAAACAGAGGGGGTGATTGTGTTTTAGATATTTTTAAGACTTTTTTGAATGTTAGTTGCTTGGTTAACAAATTAGATTAGAAATGCAGTAATATTATGTTAACTGGAATAAAACAATGCACACAATATTTCAAAACTTACTTAAATTTGTATTAAAATTAAGCTAGTGTCTTGCTACAAATCCTGGGTTCTTTGTAAGTAAAGAACTCAGCTTCTTCCTTGAGAGAGTTACAAGAAAAACTAGATCTGTTTGATACAATTTAAAAACAAAGGACCAGTGTTTACTCTATAGATTAGTAAACACAGATTCACACAACATGTAATAGAATGTACTAAACCCTACTTTAAGTTATCTCTAAAGCTTTCCATTTCTAGCTTAGTGTGTCTTTGCAAATCCTGTGAATCTGTGTCTTTCCTTTGTCGATTAATCTTGGCCTTTGATCTTGCACTCTTCAAGCTGCTTTTGTAGACTTTTTAATCTAATTGATTAGATCATTTATTGATTGGTAATCTTGAATATTTAACTTGTTCGCATTCTGTACTTTGAGGTTCATTTCGAGATCTCCAGTTTGTTGTATAGAGAAATGACATCTCGATAAGTATAATGGTTTATCGAGATCTCTTAGTTCTCTACAAGTGTTTTGACTTGTCGAGGTCTCTGAGTTCTCTATAAGTGAACTTGGCTTGTTGAGGTCTCCAAACTTCTGTATGTAGAAATGACTTGTCGATATCTCTGAGATCTCTAATGAGAAAATTGACTTGTCGATATCTCCAATCTTCATATCTTCATTTTGACTTGTCGATATCTCTGAGTCCTCTAATGCAGAATTGACTTGTTGATATCTCTGAGATCTCTATAAGAATTTTGACTTGTCGATATCTCTGAGATCTCTAATGATAATTTGACTTGTCGATATCTCCAATCTTCATGTCTTCATTTGGCTTGTCGATATCTCTGAGACTTCTCTATAAGCTGTTTTGGACTTCTCGATAAGTCATTCTGGCGTTCTCGAATAACTTCTCTATATGACTTTATCTGTGACTTGTAGATATCTTGACTTAAAATACTTTTCCTAAAACAGATTTATTTAACTCCAAGCTTTTTCATAATTTCTCTGAGGCATGATCTTCTTGATCTTCTTCCAGAGTTTATTCTTAGGCTTGAGAAAAATACTCTAGTCTAATCTTTGACATTTTTACAGACTCAAATAATACAATAAAAAATACAAATTTAGATAATCATACAACTAATTCTTAGGGTTGTCAATTTGACTTAGTCTTGTTATTGTACAGACATGTCTTGCACAACAATCTCCCTCAATTTGTGAGAAGATTGCTTATCACAAATTCATGCCTGGTAACAAGACTAACCCCAAGTTATAATTAACAACAAAATATTACATAAAAATTGGAAGAAGTACAACTTTTATACATTAAGTGATTACATGAGTTTGATAAGTACATTCATCACACAAATTTCTCATAGCTTGTTTCTTGTCTAATGAGGTCTTTTAATTCTACAAGTACTTGCAGTTCCATTATGATTTGTGTCCCTCTCAGAGCTTAGACAAGCTTGAGACACTCATCTAGTGAATAATTATTCAAGTAACCAACTCTGATTCTTGAGAATCTGTCAACTTTAATGTTCAGAAAATGTTCATCCTTGGAAATTCTGCTCATCCCCTTTGCCTTGAGTCTTCAGATCTTTGCTCAAACATTTCTATCTCTTCAACATATTTCCTTTACCTCTCCTCTCTTTCATCCTTTTCTTTTGCTCTTCTTTCTTCCCTTACTGTCAACCATACAACCAATACAAACCTTCATGCCATTGTACTAGTATCCTTATCCTTCAATAAGCTAATTACCCTCTTAATCTTTGTGGTTGAAAATATACCCATTAAATTCCTGCCAAGTAAAGTGTAGGATCCATCCTGATAATAGATTTTTACTTCCCTCAATGATACAACCCAAACTTTGACCATTTCTTCAGCTAATTGTTGAAAGTAGTCATCATCTGTGATGCACCAGTTTAAAGGTAGAAAGTCATTTTGATTAGAGCAGTTCGAGATGGCCCTCTCAGTAATTTGCAGTTATTTTGGCTTTCTTCCAACAGATTTGTAATGAGTTTTGATTGGTGGCTTGAAGGAAGGTAGGTTTGAGATTTTCTTTAGAGAAGTTTGGCTGAAAGTGATTGGTATTTTTAATATGGTGTTTGCAGTGTGTTTGTAAAAAAACTTAGGCTTAGAGGTTAGAGGTGGTAAAGTATTTGAGTTTGTTGGTTTAGGGGTTTGAGTTTGTTTGATTTGGATTTGTAGGGCATTTTTCTTTAGTTTTAAACTATCCCCCTTCTTCTTCCTTCTTCTCTCATCACCTCTTTTCTTATCATCTCCCTTCTTCTCATCTTACTTTTTTTCTTTGCTGCCAGTTGCTCTAGAAGATTGACTTGGATTTGAGCCAGAAGGTTTTTGATCATCCTTCTTATGCTCATCAACATCCAAGTCATCCTTATTGAATTCTGTTTTGGACAACTTGGCTTCAGGATCTCTCAAATATCTCCCTCAAATCCTTATCATCTCTATATCTTCATCAGTTTTGTTCTTTTTGGTCTTCAATCCAGTTTCCAAAGTCATTATAAGCTTTTTGTGTGCCATGACACAATGTCTGGGAATAAGAAAGTTCTTGAGTTCCTTAGTGGTTGGACATATGTATGTCACTCCCTTGTTTGGATAGAGATATGCTTCTGGAAAAGCAGCTTCTTGAGCTTTTTGTAATTCCTTAAGCAAGAGAGTGTCTTCACTGATTACTCTGTTGACTTTTTCAATGAAGATATCCAATTCAGATGCCCTTCTTGATGTAAAAAAATTAAGGGACACCTGCATGCATCCATCTACACCTGAGTCATTGATGTTTAACACAACTCTCTTTTCCTGGAAATTACCCTTGGTTACCAAAATCACCCTTATGAAGTTTATGGTCTTGTTCAAAGCCTTCTTGTTGGTGATGAAGTTGTTGTTGAGAGAAGCCTTGGGAGCCTTTAGCAAATCTTCAAATTCCTTGCTCAGACTGGGTCCTTCAGATGCTTTTATAAGCCTCTCCATTTCAACATCAACTTCTTGAGATTTATCTTTATCAGCAGCTTGAACAGATGTGGATGTTTGGGATGATCTTAGTAGCCTAGCCTCAATCTCCCCCTTGGGCTTGTTAGCAGGCAGGATAAAAGATGTAGGGATTTCAGGCCTCACAGCTTCTGGAAGTGCAGGCAGTGGAATGTTGAGTGCACCCATGATGGCTCCCAAAGACACATAATTCTGTATCTGTATATGCTTATGGGAGTCCATCAAGGTTTGAATATCATCATGTTGACTTTGAACCATGGATGTGAGTTGTGATACTTTAGTTGTTAGAGACTCATTGGCTGACTGTAAGGTAGAGACTTGAGATTGAAGAGCCTGGATTTGTTAGTTGGTTGATGTTGAGATGGGTTGTTGAGAGCTTGAAGTGAGAGAGGTGCCAAAAGTGGCTTGCACAGCTTCCTTTATGCCTTCCATCAAAAGAGCTGAAGGTCATATCTACTTTGATGAAGTTGATTCAACTTGAGCGTAATGTCATTAGAATTTTTGATGTGTTGTTGAACCACCGCATGCAAAGCCACAAAGGATTGCCTTAGATTTTTGATATTTGTATCCACTATTGTTAGATCAAACCTTGCCATCTGTTATGTAAAGGTTTTGAATTTGGATTTGATCTCAACTTGTGAAGGGATAATTTCATCCATCTTCTCCCTTACAACTTTCTGATTTTGTCTTGATGACCAGTCAAAGTCACTTGCAGTGTTTTACCAAATAGGTGAAAAGCCTTGATTTGAGCCTTGTAGACTTCATTGACTACATCATACACTTCATGTAGAGTGAGAATCTTGACATTACTCCCCAATATGGTGACATATTCTTCTCTGAACATTGCGAGGACCTCATCCACCTCCACTGCGAAGTCCTTCAAAGTTCAAACATCCACATTGCCATCTTGCTCAGCTTCATTCACTATTTTCTGTTTTTGCTTTTCAACATCTTCATTATAGGTCTGATAGTCTTGATTTGACATATCTGTAGTGAGCAGGTGTAGTGTGGTGTTTGCAAGGCCTAAGAGTTGATCAACTAGAAGGTCATCCACTGTGTTTGATTGGGATTGAGCATTTTGTAACCAATATTGGATTGGGTGAGATGGTTGGTGTGAAGGGTTGGATGTTGAAGGAAGATCTGTAGGTTGTGAAGTGGAGGGTAGAACTTCAATAGAACCACCTGTGACAGATGTCACAGTTTGACTCACAGGTTGAACTATGGTTATGACAGTTTGTTGTTCTCCACTTGTGGTGGGAACCTCCATTTGAATTGGAGAGAGTTAACTAGGTTACTGTCATGTACTCTAGTCTCAACCCCTCGTGTTTCTTTCAAAACACTGTCACTTAAATGTTATGTACTTGCCTCCCCCATAGCAGGATCATTGGCAATTGAACTCCTAGCTTCAATTGTGAGAGCAATTTCAGCTAGGGTTTTGTGGGGCGTTGTTCCTCAAATAGGAACCTCCAATAGAATTGGAGAGGATTTAGATAGCTCCCCCTCAGGAGTACGACCCTCAAACCTTACAACCTGTGAATGTTGATTTGTACATGAAGGTGCATTGTAAACTACCATAGGGTCTTCAGTAAAAACTGATGAAACCCCTATGTTTGTGTTGGTGCCATCAAGGTCTACCTCAGCATGTAGCCTCTAACCAACTAAATTTGGTTCCTGGGTGGTGAACACGGTTTCTTGAACCATGTCACTTGATGTTGTCAACTCTTTAGAATCAGAGTCAAGAGTTTGATTAAATGAAGAAGAAATTTGAGAAATTAGATGTTGAATTTCAGAGTTGAGTTTTGGCAGCTCCCCCTGAGTAGAAGAGGGAGCTTCAAAAGATGTGCTCTCTTTATGTGTGCCATCCTTATTTCTTCTTTCATTCACTTGAATTTGTTCAAGTGTTGGTGCAGACTCTTTACAAGATGCATTTGGGTGGATGCTTTTGTTAGTCCCTAACAATGCAACAAGAATTACAAAAGGGGGGTTGAATGGAATTCTTGAACCTTTTTCAGAAATATAAAATGTTCTAACTTAAAATATATATGACAGTGTTTTGATTTGCAAAGTGCGGAATGACAAGTTAAATATGAATCAAAACACAAAGTGATAAAAACACAAGTCTTTAAAACTTTCTGGTGGATTAGAAAGTATCCACCAGATATATATATCGAGAGAACTCTGTGAAGCTTGAATAGCTCACAGCTGCTTACAAATAAGAATAACTAAACTTACAGAGAAATGCTAAAGATACAGTTTACAAATGTTTCTCTGAGAATTTACTTGCTTAGCCTTGTTGTTGTTCTAATTGCTACTCTTGGTTTATATATCACCAAGATTACACAGTAATAAGACAAGATAATAAAACAGAACCTATCAAGTCTAATACTGTGCTACTTCATTACTCTATTCCAGCATCTTTGAATATCTTCATAATAGCATGGAAATGGCAATGCTTCTTTGTTCTAAAAAATCCAGTTGAATAGGCTTCCACATTCCTTTTGCATACACTCGACGCATGTGACTGTGTTGTCACTGTCAACAGATTTTTGAATTGATTATCCGTCGGGTACATGATCATCCGTCGGGTTGCCTTGTTGATCATCCGTCGAGTAGCATTGTTGATTATCCGTCGGGTAGCTATTTGGCACTTGACTTCATTTCGTTTATGCAGAATTACAAGACATCATCTATGTACAATTAATCAACCTATTCTGTATATCTAATTAAAGTTAACATGACTTATATGCAACTACAGAATCTAAACAAGGTGTATGCAAAAGTGTGCTACAGATTTATTGTTACATAAGCTACTCACTCGATGGATGTCAAATCCTTATCCGTCGGGACTATATAGAGTCATCCGTCGGGACAATATTTGCTTATCCATCGAGTGCTACATTTTTCACTAAGTTAAATCTACTAAGGTATTTTGTTAAAGAAATCATCAAGTTCACAACATATCCACAACAATCTCCCCCAATTTATGTCTACTAGAATTGTAGCCATAAATTAAGAGAAACTTGATGATAACAAAACACCCTAAAAATACAAATTTAAAAAGGAAGTAGATAAAACTGTAAAGTGCTTCAATTATCAAAATGTACAAAGATTTGCTCAAAGTCATTTTCAAGGTGCTCCTTTAGCCTGAACAAATTAATCTATTTCCTTGAAGATCTGGATCTCTTTCCAAGCTTTCTGTTGTTTTCTTCTATCTAATTTTGGAGCTGTCTGTGGAATTCCAGTTCATCATATTCTGAGAGATTTAGCATTTCTTGCATTTCCAAAAGAGTCTCATTGCTAGAGATGCTCAATTGGTCTTCTAATATGAAGAATCTTCTAACTCCTTTATCATCCATGAATTCCATCAGCCAGTAGGGCCTTAGATGCACTCTACTCCCTGTGTAAGGAATATTTAGAGTCTTTGGGAGTGCATCTTTAGCTCTAATACTCCTCAGTTCTTCAATCTTCTTTAGAACAAGTCTTCTAGTTGTCACATTGAATCCAAAATTCTTCTTGAAGGATGAATAAACCTTTATCAGCACAGATTGGCTTTCTTGAAGGATCTTGTGAAATGGCTACTGTATCTCTTTTCCTCCCTTGTACTTGAATACTAACCTTTCAGGCAGATTCCTATAAGCATCAATCCCTCTAACTTCTTCCAGTTCATCTAGATAGAGGTTTAAATATGAGAATTCCTTGATATCACAGATGTACATGATGTCTCCCTTGTTGACTTTGGTTTGAGCTTTGGTTAGAGACTTGGATCTGAGAGTTGATGGCTTCACTTTCTTGACTGCTCATGTCTTTGTCTTCTTTGGCTTCATGAACTGAGGTAGATTGAGTTCAGGTATTGGTAGACTATCCCAGTCTATTGGCTCATCCTTTGGAATGATAGGTTCACCATGAAAGTTCTTGGATGGATCTATCTTGAATTCTCCATGTGCTACAGAGGGCATGGATGTTTGAGTTATTGCGGATGTAGATTCTTTGGGAAAGTACCCTTCCATCTCCTCATCACTGAAATACAACTTTCTTTTTATTCTTTGCTTGTACCTTGGCTTCTTTGTCTATGGAGGTTTATTTTGCATTACTTGATCTTGAGATTCAACTGTTTCAGATGGTTGTGCAGAAACTTGTTGTGTAGGTTTCACAGCTTGTAGCTTGGCCAAGATAGCAGCTTGCTCCTTCTTTTGTTTGACCTTTTTAGCATCTAGAGCGGCTTGCTTCTTTTCTTGCTTCAATATTTCCTTTTCTTCTCTCTTTGCTTCAGCAAATTGAGGGTGTCCAGCCAACACACAAATTTCTTTATCATACCTGAAAACTTTAGCAATTCTTCTTTTCAATGCTGAATCGGCTGGATCCTTATAGAATGTTATGGACCTGGCCAACAACTTCTTTTCATCAGGCTTTGGTGTCTCATACACTGTGTCCAAGGGGTTCTTTAGTGAAGATTTTGGATAGTCCACCCTTGGCTTCAAAATTAGCTTAGTCTTTGGAGATTTGATGCAGGATGGTTGTCCTATTTCCAGATTCTTCATGCTCATTTCATTCACAGATGTTTGCCTGACTTGAAAGTGATGAATGGCTGATTTTTCTGGCTTCTTTACCAACCCAAATTTCTTTTGTATATCCTCATCAATTTTCTCCCAGTTGATTGGACTCAACTGCTTCTTCTCAGCTGCTCTCAATGTGGTTGCTGCTTCAATTATGAGATCAATACTGTTTGTTGTTGGTGGCTTGGTGAAAGCAATTGTAGGCACAATTATTTTACTGACTTGAATGTTAAGCTGTTTCTCCCCCTCACTTGATCTTTTCTCCCCCGTTTTATTATCATCAAGTTGTGTGGGAGGGAGTTGAGCTGCCACCAGTTGTTGGAGTAATGCAGTTTGAGCTTCTTGATTGTCTAGTATCTTGGCCATTGACTTCTCTACAGCAGATAGTTTTAAGTCCATGACCTCAACTTTCCTGTTTAGATCAGCCTCCTTCTTTAGTTTGTGAGCAATTTCAGCCATGGTGGTTGCACGGAGACTAGCATCCATCCTTTCTATAACATCCTGCTTGACTTCAGTAATTTCCTGCTTGATGGCATCCACACTCTGACTGTGTTGAAGGGCTTGAATCTTATGCAGCTGGAGTACTTCAAGATGTGCTTTGGGTAGTTGCTTTGTGCTAGCATTTGAAGATGCCTGAATGGCTGCTTGAGTGTCATGAATCAGCTTGAAAAGTGTTGATTGGAGATGTGAGTATGAGCATTCTTTTGTGAGCATCCAGGCAGGAGTATCTCCATCTCCCCCTATGTCCACGCTACCTTCCTCATCATCACCACCATCATCCCCAAAAGAAGTCTCATTCAGTTCTGAAAGGATATCTTCGATATATTATTTATTTTGGTATTTGTATGATTAAACATAAAATTAAGAACACGTAGATCTTCTCCATTAGGACATGAATTTAATTGATCCAAATCAATGTCAAAAAGTCAAACTAACAAAATCATGTCTTTTAAACAGATAAAAGAGATATTCCATTCTTGCAAAATATCAAAACTATATCCTTATGGAATATATCTCTAAGGCAATATGATCCAAGAAGAAACATCAAGATATGATATTTCTTAGATCTGTGTTGCAACAGGAATATGACAACAAGCTCGAATAAGGACTATTGCAGAAATACTCTTTAGAGATCTCGTGCTATATCAAAAATATTTTACTCTTCGCTCCTAAATATTTTTTACATCCTTCAAAAAAGTTTTTACTCAAAGTTTATTAATATTCATGGTTGAAATATTAATATCCATTTTTACACCCATTTTGTGTGTTCGTAAAATAATTTTCTCCCGTTTCGTAAAATCAGTATTTCTCGGAGAAAATTATTCAAAAATACTCAAAAATATTTCCCACCACTCTAATATATTTTATATATTAGGAAATATATTTTAAGTATTTATACAAGTCAAAACTTTGGTCAAAAGAGCCATCTCTTTTATTTCAAGACCAACAATATTTTTATTCGGAAGAAAGGCTGACAAAGCAGTTTCATTTTTAGATAAAATACTTCCACATGCTATAATGACTTGAAATTTGGTATGGATCATTTAAATGGTATTTCATAAGTATGGTAAAAATTTCGTAGCATTCATAGAATTTTTGTTTGGGCACAAAAATCGAGGCAGTTGGTCCCACAGTTGACCACGTTTGACCTAGTTACCATTGACTAAAGTTGACCAAAACTTGCAGGACATCATTTAATAATATTTAGATAATTATCATATTTTTTATGATATTTATTTAAGAGTTTTTGGGGTGGTCATAATTAATGGTGCTTAATCCTTAATTAAAGTAATTAAAGAATGATTAAAAGAAAAGGAATATATATATATATATATATATATATCAGCTGAGATTTGAATGGATACTATCTTGTGCTTCCTTCCCACTTGCAAAGAAACACAACCTACTTGCCATGTCATCAATCCATGTGATACACTCCATCCACCATTCATTCCTTCTCAAATCTCCATCATTCAATCCACCCAACTCCTCCTATAAATAAACCCCCACCCCAACCCATTTTCTTCAAGCTAAAGAGCCACAAAGTTTCTGGGATTTTTTCAAGAAGTGCTTCTCTTCATCTCTTCCAAATTCTATACGCACACTTCTTCTCAAAAACCTTCTCTCTCTTCTATATACTTACATATATATAAGGTTTTTGAAACCCAAGATTAGCTTCACCCAACCAAGCTTTATCCCACCAAGTGAGCTCATCCACTACCACTTCCCGGCCTCCCGAAGGGCTGCCCAAGTTCGACTAAAGTGCCAAAATCCGTCCGAACCTCCGGCGAATTTTTCCGGCGAACTTTTCCAACCATTTTTCAAAAGTGGTTAGTTTTAACTTCTTATTTGAGTTCTTTGTATTTAAGCCTTGTACTTAACTTCTCTACTTCATCTTAAGCTCTAATACAAGTTCTCTTATAAAGGAAGTTCTCGGGGAGAACTTAGATTCGAACTCGGAATTCGAATAAGTACTTGATCTTCATAAAAATCATTCCAACAAGAAGATCTAAAAAGTAAAGTACTTTATCTCCAAGGGGAGATTATATTTGATACAAGTACGAGTTAGCCAATTATTTCTTGCACTTTAATTGGATCTTGGCTAACACTCATTCGTGCTCATAAAATAATTATGAAGTTTAAGTGTAATTCCTTCTAGCATCTTTAGTGCTCTCCGGGGGATTATTACTTGTCTCATATAAACACTTCATAATTTGTCAAATCTTAAAACGGATCGTACGAGTTAGACAATTACTTAACGCTCTTTAATTGGATCTTGTCTAACTAATAATGTACATATAAAATATTACGAAGTAAAAGTGTAATCCCTTCTAACATCTTTAGTGTTCCGGGGGATTATAGCTTGTTTCATATAAACTACTTCGTAATCATCTGTTATTTAAAGACGAATCAAATCCACGAGTTAGCCAATTATTTTCATGCTCTTTAATTGGATCTTGTCTAACACATATCGTGTATATAAACAATTACGAGACATATCGTATAAGCCCCTTCTAACATCTTTCAGTGTTCCGTGGGGTTATTATTCGATATATATAAACTACTCGTAATTATTCGTCTAAACTTCAAAAGCACGATTTTACGCCAATTACTTGCACTTCTATTATTTGGATCTTGGCTAAGAATCATAAAACTTATACAAGTGCTTGAAGTTAAAAGTATACTTTGACCACATAAGTGTCAAAATAGAAGTATACTAAAATCCTTAAGCCTACGAGCGTAAAGGATAAGTTACAATTCCGAGATTGTAACTAAAGTATTCTTCGATTTATAAATACGTAATCGAAAGAAGAAGAATATTAAAGAAGTCATAAGCCATAAGTGCTTAACATAAACAGGGACTTCTCATATTACTCCACAAATTTATTAAATCTATAAAGGAGTAATTATAAATATACTTGACCAACTTGTATTATTCTTAAGTCAAGTATTATTATTTAGTTTTAATATTCTTATTTGAATATTATACTAATTGTGGGCTAGTAGAGTAACATACTAGTTCAAACCATCTTTTCTATACTTGGTTTGTTTCATGGATTGTTTTGTTAGTTTTGTAGTGAGGTGAAGTGACGTGAGGTGATTCTCGTTCTAAGACCCAAGTCCTAGACGTACTAACGGGGAGTTAGTAGTCTTCGCACCGTGAAGAAGAGGAAAGACCCAAGACCGGATCACTAAGATCCAAGACCGACAAAAGCTAAGAAAGCCAAGTCCACACAAATGCTCTACAACAACTTTGAAGAAATAGCGGGGAGTTATTGTCTAAGATAAGTTGTGTAGGTATTACATTTATTTTGAGGTGGTGACCCTTGTGTTACGCACCAAGACAAATACTTGTAAAGGGTGTAAAGGCTTCTCCGCCTACTAAAGGAGCGAGTTTATTATAAGGGAAAATCCCGAGTCCGGGAGAGGAGCTCGGGGACTGAAGTAGGGGTGAGCGAATCTATTAGAGGTTGCGCCATCGCGAACCAGGATAAAATCACTGTGTGGTATTTTCTTTCCTTGCACTTTATCTTCCGCACATATAAACTGCATAACCACTTGGTAAAGTTTTAAAAAAGGATGAAATATTTTTAAAATGCCACAAAAAATTCTAAATTGGTAATTAAGCTATTTAATCCCCCTTCTAGCTTGAAATAGCCCTCTTACGGGACCTTACAATTGGAATCAGAGCAGTGCTTTTTAACGTGTTTGTTAAGTGATTTGCAGATTTACAGGCACAACAAAAAGTGATCTGGAATGACGTATATTAATCCCTTGGATGTGGTGAAGGTCTATCTAGCTCACGACCTCCTCTATTTGATGGCAACAACTTTGCAACATGGAAAACGAGGTTTCGCATTTATGCCAGATCTCAAGGAGTCAAAGTTTGGATGGCTATCGAAGACGGTGTTCGCATTCCTACCAAAACTATCGATGACATCATCGTCGAAAAGAAGGTTAGTGAATACAACTTAGAGGAAGAAGCCACAATGAATATAGCCGCAAAGGCGGAAATGGTTCTCACAAGTGCACTTGCAGAAAAAGAATATAAAAGAGTAAATAATTGCAAGTCGGCACAAGAAATGTGGAACAAATTAGTGGTGACCTATGAAGGAAGCACTGATATAAAAGATTCTCGGATGGATACATTGATCCAAGAATACGAGAACTTTAAACTCCAAGGAGGAGAAAATATCATCGATATGGAAACAAGATTTACTCGTATTATCGATGAATTATCTCAACTTGGAAAGAATTATACTCAAAATAAAAGGAATAGAAGAGTGCTCAAATCTCTACCTCCTAGTTAGAAGGTTAAAGTCACTACTATAAAAGAGATGCACAACTTAAATGAGTATAAGATTGATAACCTATTCGGAAATCTTCGTGCTTAAGAAGAAGATAATGTTCTGGAAAAGGTTGCCCCAAAGGTGCATGATAAAAAGAAAAATATGGCTCTAAAAGCCATATTAATTGATGAAGATGAAAACGATGAGGAGTTAAACGAGGAACTCCAAAATCTCGATGAGAGTGAAATTGATCTACTCACGAGACAACTTCGTCGTGTGCTTCAAAGCAAAGCTCAAAGATACGGAAAAGGCTTCCTAAAATCAAATGATCAACAAAGAGTTTTTAACTCTAACGGAAGGCCAAATTACTCTCAAAATTATTCTTCCAACTATAAGAGTAATTATCCGTCAACGAGTTACAATAAAGGCAACGGAAATCAAAATATAAATACCTATAGTAATGCCAATGCCTCTACAAACCATCCTGTTTACACTCCTTCAAAACCTAAAGATCCATCTCCGGAGGAAACACAAGATGTGTGTTTCGAGTGTAAACAACCCGGTCATTATAAAAGAGAATGTCCTAAACTTTCAAAGGGACAAAGTCTCGTGGCCGAAAATGGTTGGGATCTAAGTGAAGATGAAGAAGCTCCGGAAGCTAGTGAAGAAGTGGTGAATCTATGCTTGATGGCTCTCGGAGAAGAAACTATATCTAGGGAAATCTCCTCTACAAATGAAGAGGTAACATCTAACTACGTCTCAATTAAATCATTATTGGATGAATCTAATTTATCACTTATGGACATGAATACGCATGATTTAATTGGACTTGTTGTAGAATATAAAAGTAAATACAAAGATGTTGATCAAAGGCTTCACTTAGTATGGTCCGAGAAAATGAAAATAGAAAAAATACATCATACTCAAAATAAAGAGTATACTCGGATGATGGACTCAAGAGTCCAAGATGAAAAAGAGATTACATCTCTAAAAGATCAAAATCATTTCATCAAGGATGAAGTAAATAAACTTCAAGAAAATATAATCAACCTTGAAACAAAGAATATATCATTAATTCTCAAAGACGAAGAGATGGAACGTGAAAAGATACAACTGAATGATAATATTTGTAAACTTCACGTTGATCTATTGAACTTAAAGATTCTAAATGAATCAAATGTTCAAGATATAGAAACATCTTATAAAAACAATCTTGATAAAGAAAATGAGCTATTAGAAACCAATGAGCTTAAAGGTGAAACTCTAAGGCTAAAAGAAGAAAATTATAAACTCATAGCTCAAATTAAGGATCAAGGAAGAATCCTTAACAACAAGATTGATGCCTTAAGAAAATGAAAATCTTGAAGAAATCATTCAAAGATTTATAAAAGGCAATAAGATGTTGGATCAAATGGTGCATACAAAAACCTCATATAATCATGAAGGTTTGGGATATAATAAGAATTCTTCTCCTAAAGGAAATACTCGAAGATTTGTATCACCAATAAAGACTTCACCCGAATCACCATCTTATAAATATTCTTATTGCAATAAAATGGGACATACCATTCAATATTGCAAATTCAAGAATGGTGAAGTTAAGGGGAAGCATGTATGGATTCGCAAGGAATCATACAAGAAAGATGATAAATGCATGCCTCATAAAAATATGGAATATAAGAATCCAAAGCAACAATGGTCTCTTCAACCAACTATGGTTCAAAATAGAAACACACAATATCATGTAAATGGTAATGCATTTAGAAGACAATAACCTCTTAGTAGAAATGCTTATGCTACTTACCATGCTAATAATAGATATAATATTTATCATGCCCCATCAAGATTTCATGATAGCTCTAGGTATTATCAACCTCAAACTAGGCCTTATGCATCTAGAAATATTTATATGCCTAATGATGATTATACCATACCTAAATTCTTTCATAAATCAAATGTTATATATGATGTACTAACCCCAGGACCCTCAAGACAAAAGGGTACCTATAAATTTAACTAATCATGTATGTAGGTTCGTCTTGCCGCGAAACAAGACATATGGTACCTTGATAGTGGATGTTCAATACATATGACTGGTAATAAGTCACTCTTGAACAACATTAAAAAGGTTACCGCGGGGAGCGTAACATTTGGTGATAAGTAAAGGAAACATTATCGGCATCGGAGATATCGGAAATGGGAAAGTTAAAATTTTTGACGTTCAATTGGTCACCGGGTTAAGGTACAATCTTCTCTCCATCAGTCAATTATGCGACAATGATTACAAGGTAATTTTCTACACTACTCATTGTTCTATATTAGATAAATATGGAAAGTTGGTTCTCACTTGCCCTAGAAATAAAAATGTTTATACATGTGACATTAGCAAGCAAGTGAACGTGTGCCTAATTACTATAAATGATGATCCATGGCTATGGCATTGAAGATTAGGACATGCCAACATGAAGTTGATTAAGAATATATCAACTAAAGACCATGTTCGAGGTATACCAAAATTAAACTATCATAAAGATCATACTTGTGAAGCTTGCGAAGTTGGTAAACAAATTCGAGCTTCTCATAAAGCAAAGTTTATGGTATCTACCTCGAGACCTCTCGAGCTACTACATATGGATCTTATTGGTTCGGTTCCAGTACAAAGTCTCAGAGGTTGCTCATATATGTTGGTAGTTGTGGATGATTATTCACGATTCACATGGACTGAATTTCTCAAAGCCAAAAGTGATGCTTTTGAATCCTTCTCATCCTTATGTAAAATGATTTAAAATCAACAAAATAAAACCATAGTCTATATAAGGACTGATCAATGTAAAGAATTTAAGAATTCAAGTTTCACCAACTTTTGTGATGAACATGGCATCACACATAATTTTTCCGCTTCATACACTTCTCAATCCAACCGAGTAGTTGAACGGAAAAATAGAACAATCCAAGAAATGGCTAGCACAATGCTAAATGAATATTGTCGACCTAAATATTTTTGGGCCGAGGCTATGTCAACCGCTTGCCATATTCTTAATCGGGTTTTGCTATGACCTATAAAACAAAAGACTCCTTATGAGTTATATTTTGGAAAAACTCCAAAACTAAGCTACTTTCGAGTATTCGGAAGTAAGTGCTTCATATTAAATTCAAAAGAGTACCTTACGAAGTTTGATCCTAAATCAAATGAAGGTATATTTCTTGGATACTCGAACAATAGTAAAGTTTACCGAGTGTTTAACCTCAAATCGCTTATGGTGGAAGAATCTATGAATGTCGCTTTCGATGAAAGTAAACCACCGGCGAAATATAAAGATCTTGTTGACCAAGAAAATGTTGAACAAGATGATATTGAAAAGGTTATTCGACAATTCGAAAATATGGATCTCGGGACTCGCGTACATAAAAATCCATTAGAATTGGATGAAAAGGAAGATGAACTTCCTCAAGCAATTCCCACTATAAAAAGTCATCCATTAGATAATGTGCTTGGAGACTTAAGGAAGGGAGTTCAAACACGGTCACAAGTTCAAAACGTTGTGAATCATCTTAGTTTTCTATCTCAAATAGAACCTAAGACCGCGAAAGAGGCTTTGTTAGACGAGGATTGGATTTTTGCTATGCAAGATGAATTGCTTCAATTTACTCGTAGTAAAGTGTGGGAACTTGTCCCTAAGCCTCATGAAACTTCAATAATTGGTACAAAATGAGTATTTCGAAATAAATTAGACGAGAATGGAACGGTAGTTCGAAATAAAGCAAGATTAGTTGCACAAGGATATACCCAAATGGAAGGAATAGACTTTGATGAAACATATGCACCGGTAGCAAGAATTGAATCAATTCGAATGCTATTGGCTTATGCTTGTCATAAAAACTTTAAAGTCTATCAAATGGATGTGAAATCTGCATTCGTAAATGGGATTTTGGAAGAGGAAGTATATGTGAAACAACCTCCCGGGTTTGAAGATGCAACACATCTCGATCATGTCTATAAATTATATAAAGCTCTATATGGCTTAAAACAAGCCCCAAGAGCATGGTACGAAAGGTTGAGCAAGTTCCTATTAGACAATAAATTTAAGATGAGAATGGCCGATAAAACCTTATTTACGAGGCAAGAAAAAGATGATATATTGCTCGTACAAATATACGTAGATGACATCATTTTTGGATCAACAAATGATGCACTATGTAAAGAATTTTCTGAAAATATGAGTAAAGAATTCGAGATGAGTATGATGGGAGAATTAAACTTCTTTTTGGTATTGCAAATAAGGCAATCTGATGAAGGCATCCATATCTGTTAATCTATGTATTGTAAAGAGATGTTGAAAAAATTCGAAATGGATAATGCCAAACCCATCTCTACTCCTATGTCTACATCCGATAAATTAATGGAAGATCCAAAAGGAATTCTCGTAGACACAAAGAAATATCGAGGAATGATCGGTAGCTTGCTCTATATAACTGCAAGTCGTCCCGATATTCAATATAGTGTTTGTAAGTGTGCTAGGTTTCAAGTAGCACCTAAAGAATCTCATTTATCCACGGTAAAAAGGATATTGAGATATCTTAAAGGAACCACTGATGTTGGTCTTTGCTATCCAAAAGGAATACCATTTGACTTAGTATATTTTTCTGATTCGGATTATGTCGGGCATTTAGTCGACAGAAAAAGTACTAGTGGTACTTGTCAGTTTCTCGGTGGTTGTTTAGTTTCTTGGTTTTCAAAGAAACAAAATTCTGTATCCATCTCAACAACCGAGGCTGAGTATATAGCAGCTGCAAAATGTTGTGCTCAAATACTGTGGATGAAGCAAACACTAGCTGACTATAATATAAAATTTGATGTGATCTCAATCTTATGTGATAATACGAGTGCTATTGATCTTAGCAAGAATCCCGTTTTACATTCTAGATCTAAACATATAGATGTGAGACATCAATTTTTACGTGATCATGTCAATAAAGGCGATATAAAATGACTCATATTGATACTGAGATCAATCTCGCTGACATATTCACAAAACCGCTAAATTTCGAAAGATTCACTAAACTCTGCTTGGATTTAAGAATGTTGGAATTTGTGAAATAATGGTTTATATAAAGAACATTTGAGAATTATAAAGAAGTCTCAACGATAAGGATATTCTCCCGATCAAGTTATTAAGTTTATCTAAAACTCAGATTCGCCAATAAAGAAATTTATTGATCGGGTTAAGATAACTTAAATAGCCCAGATTAACCGGGAAAATAAACTTAATCGAGTGAATATTTATTATTCCATGAGATTTATAAATATTTAGAAAGTCCTTCTTATATAAACTGATTATTATTTTTCAGTTATTTATATATATTTATATATATCTTTTGTGTTCTTAAATATATATATATATCTAGTCTCATTTTTTTAGATATATCTATAAATATATGTTATTTAAGTATATATATACTTCTGTGATATTTATATATATATTTAAATATTTTGAAAATAATTATATAAGGATAAAATAATCCGACTATTTTTTAAAATAGTTTTATAAAAGAATTACATTTTATTGGTCCCTTATTAACCAACCCAAATTAATTAAATATATCAGGCCCATGTATTTAATTTATAAAAATATCTATTTCAGCCCAATCAAAAACCCAGCCCATGTTTATTTTTAAGCCCAAACTACAAAACCCTACAAATCCTAGCCATTGATTCATAGATCAAGTCAATCTCAGCCATTAATTTACTAAAATATATAAACCTATTTTTATGTCTACAGTGTCATTTGACACGGTTCAGTTGAAACCCTAATCTCTAAAGACTCTCTCATCTCTCTTCTTCTTTCCGCCTCTTTCGAAGAACCCTAGATCGATTTCTTCGTTTTTCTCTTCGATTCTCGATGAAATTCATCAGATATTATACTTATATTTCATTATTCGTAGTTAGGAACATACGATTAATGTATAATCGTGATTGGGTTGGTAAAATCAAATCAATTTTGGTGATAAAAATCGACGATTTGCATATAAATCGAACGAGAATCATCAAATTGGACATTAAACTGATTAATTAATATATATATATATATATATATATGTATCTACAGTTTTGGTTGATCAATTCTATGAAGCCCTAACATTTTTTTTAGTTTAACAACAGGAGAAGACCAAATCTATTCAAAATCGATTCGGAGAAGAAGATGTTTCCGGGTTTTCTATTGCTTTAGTAGAATATATTCGATTGGAGGAGAAGCAATGTTTGATTCAAAGAACTGTGCTTAGCCCCCCCGCTCATGAAACGGCTCTGCTGCAATGGATGGCAGATCAGCCAGGTAAGACCTATGAGTCAGGCCAGACTCTAGGCTCAGGTGAGAATTTTGTATTTTTTCAGTCCCATTTGATTTATTTTTGTGGTTAAAGGACTTAACTGAAGTTGAATCGAACATTATTTGATTAAATCACACCTTAATTATGATATAAGTGTTCTGTGATATGGTTTTGATGAAGCTATGAATTAATACTACTCTGTGTTTGATCGATTTAACAATATAAAGCTTGGATTATTGATATAGAGTTTGTGTTGGATTTATGACTATTTATTGGATTTGTGATTATCTGGTGGATTTGTGATTGTCTGTTAGATTGGTGATTACTTGTTGATTATGAAGTTCAGTCAAGAGATTTTGTTAATTAATCTGAACTATATCTTAATGGTTGCTTAAAGTGGTAAATTCATATATAATAATATGTTAAAGAACATGTTTGGTTAAAGTCTGTGAAAATGTTTGTTCAACAATTTCTGTGGAATTGTTTAAAATAAGGTCTATTTGCTTGGTCAATTATGGATTTTTGGTATAACTTCACTAATAACAGATTGGTTGTTGATACATTAATTAATTTAAGTCCAAGAAAGTCAGCGTCTTAGTTGATTTGACTTTAAGTTCCCTGATTACTCTGTGTACTTCATGAATTCTTATTTACCTAATGATGGATTTACCTAGGTATAAATCCTGTTGAATTGAGTCTTTAACACTGCCTTTTGTATTTATAATCTAATTACCTGATTAATCCTTGCAGAACTATAAGTATATGTGATTATGATCTGTGTGTTATTAAAGCATATTACTTAAGTTATTAAGGTTACTATAAGTATATGTGATTAGTTGTTTAACATTAGTCTATTCAAACCACACCAAATTAATCTAAGATTACTGAGATATTAAGGTTGTATAAGTGTGTGTCCAAATGTATTTGCAAGCTGTCCTGTTTGCTGTCTTAAGCTGAATACATTGAATCTGGATAAGAAATGTCTTGTTGACTGCAATCCCTACTTGTCTATTTGAACTGTGTACTATTCTGTGCATTTTTTATTTACTTGTGCAGTTACAAGAAATCAGATAAGGTATTATCAAGAACTGGTTTGTGTAATCTATGATTAACAAAAATAAATAATACACTCACACACCAGCCCTCACAGTAAGACCTGGAAGGGGAGCCTTGAGCATCCCTGTATCTGGATCACTGTTGTGATTAATGGCCACTTAGAAAATTAAGGTGACATTTTATTTTAACTCACTGCATTTAAAGTGTTATATCTGATATAAATAATCTGAGTGTTGTATTGCCTTGAATGCCATTTGAATTAAATGAAAACTGATTGTGTATGCCCTGTTCTGTGTTTAAATGTGTATGACATTCTCTTGGTTGCATCTCATTAATAACATAGTTTCTTGAGAAATAGATGTTATATTCTTTATTAAACATTCAAATTTTTCAGAACATTAAATTCAGTTCCAAAAAGTAACAATCTGTCTACATTAATCTTTTCTCAAATCTGAACATCCTTAAATGCTTTGCTTGTCACTTGCTAGAGTCTATGTGGTAGAATAAGCTGATTTTCACCTTTATGTCACACATTCTCCCAAATCTGTGTACTTTTTGTACTTCTAACAGTACTAAAATAGTATTTCCTAGTACCAGTTGCATATGCCATCTCTCAAAATTCATACCCTAGCTGCATTATATACATACCTAGGATTTGGAATTATGTAAACCATACCTCTGCACATTAAACTCTTTGCCAACTGTATTTAATGAAAATCACTATTCATGAACAGTGAAAGTTATTTTCCAGAAAATTATTTTTCTAACTTAAATTGTATTATGTGCTATGTGCATGCATGTATACTTGTTTAACTTGCTGCATTCACACACAAAAACACAGTTCATTTTGCATTACTCCACTTCACTTGTAACATGAACCCAAATGCTAACCCTTTTTACCCTAAACCCAGACCACTGATTGAGAACCATATCTTCTTGAAGATATGGAGAAAAATCAGTTTCACCATCACAAATCATCAGCCTTCAAAACTGTTCAATCTTCATATCCTAAACACTATCATAAAAGACATTTTCCACCTAAACAACTCAGAAAGGGATACAAAAATCACACCATTCCTTTCTACCAAAGCAGAAAATTTTAGAACCCTCATTCCCCTAACCCTAGACCAACTAAGCCTTTCCAACCACAAGTCTATACCAGGAAAGCCAATCTCAGACAAGAACCAAACCCTAGCCCAAACATGAACAAACCAAAACCTCCACCACCAAAACTATCTAATCCATCAAACTCCAAAAAGTTTCCTGAACTCATAAAAAATGTCCAACCTGGCACTTGTGTGGATGTTAAAGGTGAAGTGGAGTTCAACATTAGAAGGGCTAAATGGGATGGTTTAATGTACAATCTAGGAAAACAGTATTTCACTCATCTCATGGGGGAATTTTATTGAACATGAACATAATTAAAGGGGCAGAGGGCATCTTGTATTTCACTACTACAGTGAATAGGAAAGTTATATGTGTAGATAACAAGAGCATAAATAGAGCACTGCATTTACCTCTTCATCTATGTGAGTTGCCATGTGAGGACATATTTTCTCTGTTTGTGTTCAATAAGTCTGAATTTGAACTTATGGTAGGAATGTTTTGTAAGTCTGATGCGCCTGATGGTCTCTGTGATGTCAACTGTGGTATTCACTTTAAACATTTCACTAGCACTTTCCAGCACCTTGCTCTCATTATTAGGTCTAATGTTATGCCTAAGCCTAATCAGAGCAAATATTTTGACTTCTTTAATATGAAAATCATGCATCTGCTTGCTAATAACAAAATCAATTTCAGTATCTCCTATGTCATTCTCTTAAACATGATAAATGCTCATCTTGTTGATTATATGCCATATGGTATGTTAATTACTTCTCTCTTTACAATCTGCAACATTCCAATGTCTGAAATCTTTGCAAATTTGGCTGATTCACAAATCACCAATGACCATTTTAGGCCACAAGTGCCCCTGATGCACTGTGAACCTCAAGAGGTCACCCCTGTTGTCATTCCTCAGTTCATCAGAGAGGAAGATGTCTTTCTCTCTAAATTTGAGTCTGTCAAGGCCATGTTTAAATTAATGAACTAAAAATGGAACTTCAGAGAGTAAAAACTGAAAATGATGAGGTTAAGGAAAAGGTAGGAGAACTAGAAGGCATCACTGCATCTTGTAAACATAGGATTGCATATTTAGAAAACCTAGCTGCATCTACACTAGGAACAAATTACATGTCTGACCAAGAAATTGTCAATTCCTTTCAAGTTCCTTTGAGTGAGAACACTGCAATGATTCATGAGTTAGAAGAAGTAAGTGTGGAAGCTAGAGGTCAATTGATTGATAATCTGCCTGATTTAATCCATGTATGTGATGCTGATGGTAATGTTATTGGATCATCTGTGTTGATGTTCTTGCTACTGAATGATTAAGTGCCTTGCTGTGTTGCTGCTTCTGCACCCTTTTTGCTGATCTATTACTGATCTGTTGTATTTCTTTTGGTGTAATTTGAATTAAACCTTTGGATTTCTGATTTGATGTTTGTAACCTTAACTCTGTTGTAATTTGGTTGAACCTACTGGAGTGTATGCACTTCTAATGCTGTGTAATCTGTAAGACAGGTGCAGAACTTTGTTCTATTTAATCAGTGAACCACACTGATTGATATGAACACTTTTGTTCAATATAATATAATCTGCATTCTGTTACATCTGTTGTTGCATACTCTATCATACTTATACTATACTTTTTGCTCTTAAATTCACTAACAAATATCTGCAGGAACACAGTCAATTCTGACTTTAAAATTCTCCGAGTCTTAGTATTAGAATATGAATTTGTGTTTATGGTTGGTGATGCATTCTGGCTTAGTGTCATGTTCTATGATGTTCCCTAATCAGCTCTGTCACTAATTTGTGAAGTTGATTATTTCTAAAAACCGTCTTTAGATTACTCTGTCAGTTTAATCTTATCTACCAAATTGACTGTCAAATTAACTTTCTATAAATGTTTGCTCCTGTCTCTTTCAGATCAGCTGAAAGTTAAGCCATTTGGTAACTGGTATATGTGTGTATTATCTAACAAATATGCAGGCTAACCACATACATGCACAGCTCAAAACTGATCAAGCTTAGCTTATGGAAATATTATGTTAACATCATCAAGTCTCATTCTGCTAAGGTATGACAGGTATATATTCTTAACCTATAATAATCCTATTTCCACACACACATCAGGCTGTTGTATTAAGTCCCAGTACTAAACCAATCTAACTGAATCTTTTGTGGTAAGTGAATGAGTAAAAGATATTGAGTTTCATTGTATGTGTAATATATTGTTTCGAAAAGTCCAGCTCCTTAGAATGTATTAGCTTTCCAAAATGTATAATCTGCTACTTGGCTCTGAAATAGAAATAGAATGTATTAGTAATTAGATGTTTTAATATGACAGTAGCTGGCAAAGTCGATTTGATCGAATAGAATGTATTAGATCTCAGACCTTGTGACATGAACATTGTTTGCATTAGTGACAGTTTTTGTAAATTGTGATTGAAAATTATGTATGCTAGAATGTCAATCACTAAGGAAGTATTTACATGAATTATGGTCTTTAAAGGTTGAACAAAATTAAAGATTGGCTTAAATCCAATTTATCTAAAGCTACATGAATTCTATCAAAATGAAAAGAACTTGTTAAAACTAAATTGACTGATCATTGATTTAAGTATAGTTCTATCAGACGACTAAGTCACACCATCATACTTATCAAAACTGTTTTTAAACTGCAATCTTTGGTAATCAATAATAGTGAAAAAGGACTCATCAAACACTGGATTTTGTACAAACAATATGCTATCTTTTTGGTCAACCCATGCATGTATAAGAATCTCTTCCTAATGCTAAACTACATGTATTATATCTCAAAAGTATTGTTTTAACTGCTTTCTTTCCATACATACAAAAACAGACCAAACTTACCATGCATATCATTTTATTAATTTATACATGCTCAAATACATGTATTTGACTAGAAATATTAATCAAAATGCCATGTTTTCTAACGTTAATGCTTTTTGCATAAAATTCTACATATTCTTTTTGGCATGTACCAAACAAAAGGGGAAGAGAAATTGGTAATGCTCAATTTTTTTTTCAAAATTTTTGAATATTGATATCTTTTTGATATACAAGGATCTATATATGTGCTTCTATTATTGTATGATACATCTATCAAAGTATTTTGCAGGATCTCAAGAAAGAGATTTAATCTCTAAGTATATAAATGCTTTATGTGCAAAATATTTTTCAAAAATTCATGCATACACCAAGGGGAAGCACATACTATTAATTTTATGTTTGTTTGGCAAATACCAAAAAGGGGAAGATTGTGAAAGGAATATGTCCTAAGTCCAATCGTGTATTAGGATTTAGGAATAACTTTTATGTAATCTGTTTGATTTCATTGATATTAATAAAGACTTGTTTTGTTTTTATTACGGGCTCTATCTATTTAAGTGTTTAAATAAGATATACCATAGTTTAGAGTAAAGCTTTTTATGGATTATGATGAGATCATAATAGTGAGACCTAAAAAGATGATAACTCTAAACTTAAATAGTTCCTGGTCATAGGATTACTAATTGGTAATTAATAATCCGCAAAGATCGGTACATACTATGCTTGCTTCATTATGAAGGATGTCTATTCTCATAGACATTTGTGTGGTGACACTATAGCTAGTATGTAGGTGCTTATTATAGAATAAGTTCACTGAACATGACTCGCCCAGCTGAACAACCGATGGAGTTCACTCACGTGTCAGCAGTTATTCACATAGTGATAGTTGTACAAGTATCCTTAGACTTGAGGTCATCATAGTCATCTTGTGTACACTGAACTATGCTTTGGTTTAGTTCTTAGTCTCCAGGGACAATTATTAGGGCTCTTCTGGGTATAGGAATTTGTACACGAAGATAGTGTATGATCAATAAAGGATCTACCCCTTCCAGTGAAGGAAGCGAATGTTCAAGGCTGATCCACTTATGCTAGTTCAGGAATCTCTGGCCAGAGTGAATGAAATTAGAAAGGAGTTTCTAATTTGCATAGAACTACGCATAATAAATGGTAAGCAAGTGATTAAATTAGATAGGCTTGACACGAGATCCATGCCTTGTATTTAATCGGGACATTGTAGGGTAGAAGGAGTTTATTGTACGGTAACTATTCACTGACAGGTTCTTGGTATTCTAAGCAGTGAATTCATATTATCCGGATAGTCGCGATATGTTGAGAAGCATCACTCACGATGTAGAATAAATGTGATTAATTAATTAATCATATTTAATAAATTAGAGAATTTATATAAATAATGATAAAATAGTTTTATTATTATTTATTTCTACTACCGGCTTAATATTGAACCTACAGGGTCACACCATAAAAAGAGAATGATTTAATGGTAGAGGAATTAATTAATAATGGCTAAATAATTATTTATTTGTGAAATAAATAATTAATTGGCAAATTTAATAATTGATTAAATGAGATTTAATTGATTATAAATTAATTAAGAAAAGTTCTTAATATTATTAATTAAGGATTTAATTTTTGAAAATTAAATCAAGAGAGAGAATTATTTCTAAAGTGTTTAGAAAAAGGATTAATAATTAAAAGGTGTTTTAATTATTAATGAGAATAATAAATGGGATAATAATAATATTATTTATGGGAAAATTTCAGCTGAAAATTTTGCCTATAAATACACTATTATAGACCCTATTTTATTCTAACCCTAGAAACCCAAAAGTTTCAGAAAACCAAATTCTCTCCACCTCCTCCTCCTCCTAAAAGTCGTTTTCTTGGTGGATACCGGTGGAGTGCTTCACACTTGAGGAACAACTGCTAAGGATCTCTGATCGTTGTCTCCGAATTATTTTAAAAAGGTTAGATTCGATCTCTCGAATTTTTATTCACAATTTATATGCTTTTATTTGGATTTTGTATGTGTAAAAGTGTTTTTCCACGCCCCGCTGTGTTAAAAATCCAACAATGGTATCAGAGCATAGGTTGTATGCATATAGATCTGTGGTAAAAATTTCAGAATTTTATGTGCTTGTATGAATTAAATATGATTTTTACAAGTTATATCATGGATTAATTTTGTCTGATGAGAAATCGTTTCTCAGAATAATTTTGAATGTTTATCTGGGTTCTACAAGTGTTGTAGATCGTCTGGGTATTTTTTTCATAATTTTAGGATGTATAGATTTTTTATTATGAATTTTTTGAAGTTCTTATAATTAAATTCGTAATTAAATAAATCTTATATATATATATTATTTGTAAGTATATATATTTGTGTTTGTTTCTACATCTGCATATGTGCTGTTGTTTCTGAGATGGCACAGACAAAGGTTAGAAAAGCATAGCACAGGTACAGACATGTCAGACACGCAAATCGAAGAAAAGGCGGCGACAATTCACGCACAGGGGAGGACCGCGCGTCGACCACGCGCGCGTGGGGCTCATGCGCTGGCGTGCCACGCGCGGCGCGTGGAAGACACGCGCTGGTGACGTTATGCTGACGTCATCAGATGACGTCATGCTGACATCAGCATAGGGGTTAGGGGCGTGTGAGGGGCGTGGGCGCGTGGGCGCGCGTGGGGGAGGTCTGACACGCGCCTGACAGCGCGTGTGCGCGTGGCGGCGCGTGGGACATCTTCTCGGGGCGCGTGCGGGCGCGTGGAAGCTCAGAATGGGGTGATTTTGGTGCCGTTGGATTCGTCTTTTCGAGACGCTTCTAATGGTATATTATATGATATTTTATGAAATTGTTTCGAACTGTTTATAGCTAATAGAAGTGTTTTTAAGCTGTTTTTAACTGTTTAAATTACTTTTAAATTCTTCATATGATACATAGAGATGTATATTGCTTAGAACAATATGCTAGATGATGTAACATGCATGCCTTGATGTTAATTCATGTTTATATATGTGATATATGCTTAGTTTATCATGCGATGATAGATTTAGGTGAACTTAAATGAACATAAGACGTTCGTTAGACAACCTAGTATAGTGAAATTGTTTCATAACCTTAATAATAATATTATGAATACAATCATGAGATTCTTGTGTTTATGATACACGTAATTGAATATGAATTTTTGATATGAGAGAAAGGATGATTCTGTCAACAACAGATTTCTATCTGTAAGAAAGGGTTATTAAGTGACGCCTCTTGACAATGCTCCACCCGATCTGGGAATCATCTGATTATTGATTATTGATTTGAAATATTTAATTTAAAAGGAAGAATTTCTTTATAATATGATTATGATTGTAACGTAATATAATCCCTCTAAAATTAAATAATATCAAGTAGTAATTGGCCAATGACACAACGGGCTTGTGTCGGTCATAGCCTTCCAACATGGTAGAAAGTAGTTCTTATTTTTGATTATTGGTGTTTCGTGCCACAGCCGAGGGCTTTGATTTCGAAATAAGAAATACTTGTCTATTACATAGAGATGTGTACATTGAATAAGAATCTAAAGGTCATTACGTGCCACAGCCGTGGGCCTTTGGGGACTGATTCAATTGTACGGAATGTTGGGTTTAGACTTGACTTAGAATATTGAGTTTGTCGTGCCACAGCCGTGACTCAATTATTCAAGAGGCTAAAGTTTGATTAGGGAATAACATGAGATGTAATTGACAAGAGTTGTCTGCCTATTGAACATTACATGGCGTTTCATGCCACAGCCGGGGTTGTGTAATGGAATGTAGGATCCCTATTCCCACTAGCATTATGAATGCTTAATTTTTCACGTAGGGGGTTGAATAAATTAGGAAAACTAGTGGGAGCCACTTATGAATAAAGACCCGATTCATATAGTGTTTTAAAATGAAATTGAATATTTGCTAAGTGTTGTAATGTGTTTATCATTTACAGATTTACAATATACGTTATGTCTTCTGCACTATCACTCAGGAGCATACTAGATGCTCACAAATTGATTGGTCCTAATTATGCTGACTGGCTTCGAAACTTGAGAATTGTTCTCAGGATTGAGAAGCTGGAATACGTGATTGACTCACCTAAGCCTACTGAACCTGCTAGTGATGCACATAATGATGAACATGTTGTGTATCGTAAGTGGATAGATGATGCAAATGTTGCTCAATGCATCATGCTAGCTTTCATGAACATTGAGCTACAGAAGCAACATGAGCATATGGATGCTCACACTATCCTCATGCATCTATAAGAGTTATATGATGTGGCAGGGAGGACAGCTCGATATGAGATATCGAAGGAGCTGTTCGGTTGTAGGATGTTTGAGGGATCATCTGTGAATGACCATGTACTTAAGATGATCAATTTGATTGAACCTCTTGGACAACTTGGTTTTGCCATGGATGGGGAGTTGAGCCAAGACTTGGTCTTGCAATCGCTTCCGAGTTCGTTCTCGCAGTTTGTTGTGAACTTTCACATGAATAAGTTCGATGTCAGCCTGCCTGAACTCCACAACATGTTGAAGACTGCGGAATCGAATTTTCCCCCTAAGAAGAGTTCTGTTCTTTTAATTGGTGAAGGTTCCAATCCTAAGAAAAGGAAGAGGAACCCATCCAAGAAGAAGAAAGTAGGTGAGAAAACGCCGATTCCACCAAAAGCTGAAGACCCCAAGAGCAAAGTTGTTTGCTTTCACTGTAACAAGGTGGGGCACTGGAAGAGGAACTGCAAGGTTTACCTTGCAGAATTGAAGAAGAAGAATGGTAGTGAGACTACAGCTTCTGATTCAGGTATGTTCATGATAGAAGTGAATATGTCATTTCTACTTGGATATTAGATACCGCCTGTGGTTCTCATATCTGCAATTTGTTGCAGGGACCAAGGAGAAGTAGGACTCCTGAGGAAGAGGAGGTGATTCTACTGATGGGAAATGGAGCAAGAGTTGCTGCTGAAAATGTAGAATCATTTCATTTACATATGCCTACGGGCAAGACTATTGTTTTAAATAAGTGTTATTTTGTTCCCTCGATTGTGAGGAATATTATTCCCATGTTAGACTTGGATGGATTTTCATTTATTATTGAGAATAATGAATGTTCTATTCTTAGAGATAATATTCTTTATGGACGCGGTACTTTAAATAATGGTCTGTATATATGTGACATAATTTACTTCAGATTGAACAAACTAATAAAAGAAAAGGGATGATGAAAATCTCACTTTATAGTGGCATTGCAGTCTCCATTTAGTAGACATGGAGAGAGGGCTGCAAATTTGCTAGGAATGGTACACACAGATGTATGTGGACAAATGTCTACGCAAGCCATGGGTGGATTTTCATACTTCATTACTTTCATAGATGATAGATCTAGATTCGTATATGTGTTTGATGAAACACAAGTCTGAGGCCTTTGAAAAGTTCAAAGAATATAAGTATGAAGTGGAGAAACAAACCAAACATAGTATTATAATTCTTCGATAAGATCGAGGTAGTGAATACTTTAATGGAGTGTTTCTAGATTATCTCAAAGTAAATGGTATAGTCTCCCAGTGGACTCCTCCAGATTGGTATATGAAAGGAGAAATCGAACTTTGTTAGACATAGTTCGGTCCATGATGAGCTATGCAAATCTTCCAGTATTCCTATGGGGTTATGCATTGGAAACCTCAGCATATTTACTGAACAAGGTGCCTTCCAAAATCTGTTCCTCAAACTTCGTATGAGATATGGAAAGAAAGGAAACCGAGTCTTAAACACGTTAAGATTTGGGGATGTCCAGCTTATGTCAAGTAAGTTGACCCAGATAAGCTGGAATATCGATCCGTAAAATGTAGTTTTGTGGGATATCCTAAAGAGACTTTAGGGTATTACTTTTGCACCGATCATCGGGTGTTTGTCTCCAGACATGCTACCTTCTTGGAAAAGGAGTTTATCCTTGAAGGAAACAGTGGGAGCAAAATTGAACTTGATGAAGTTCAAGAAGCACAAACTACTACGGATCAAGTGGAAACACCTATTCTGACTGAACAACCTTTTGTGGAACAGCCCATTCATAGATCAGGAAGAGTGTATCGCCAACCTGAGAGGGAATATGGCCTTGTCATTGAGAATGACAATGAGTTGTCGATCATTGTTGATGACGAACCTGTGACCTATAATGAGGCTATGAGTAGTGTTGACTCAGAGAAATGGCATAGTGCCATGAAATCCAGAATGGAATCTATGTATACGGTATACAAAAGATAGATTATAGCAGATGGCCAGGTGGAGACCTATAAGGCCAGGCTTTTGGAAAAGGATTCAAACAAAGGAAATGAATTGACTTTGATGAAACCTTTTACCTGTAGCCCTGTTAAAATCAGTTCGGATTTTGCTTGCGAATGCTGCTTACTACGACTATGAGATCTGGAAATTAGCCAGATGGTTTTCTTTCCAAGAGAAATGAAAACCTAGTATGTAAGCTGCTGCGAACCATATGTGGTTTAAAGCAAGCTTCTCGTAGATGGAACATCCGTTTTGATGAGACAATCAAAGAGTTTGATTTTATCAAAAACGAAGATGAACCATGCGTCTACAAAAGGGTTAGTGGGAGCGCGATAACATTTCTTGTATTGTATTGAAATAGAGTTGACACACATAACAACATAGCAGACCCACTCACAAAGCTACTTTATGAAAGTCACTTTGATCGTCAAGATGGGTATTAGATACCAGAGTGATTGGCTTTAGTACAAGTGGGAGATTGAAAGGAATATGTCCTAAGTCCAATCGTGTATTAGGATTTAGGAATAACTTTTATGTAATCTGTTTTGATTTCATTGATATTAATAAAGACTTGTTTTGTTTTTATTACAGGCTCTATCTATTTAAGTGTTTAAATAAGATATACCATAGTTTAGAGTAAAGCTTTTTATGGATTATGATGAGATCATAATAGTGAGACCTAAAAAGATGATAACTCTAAACTTAAATAGTTCCTGGTCATAGGATTACTAATTGGTAATTAATAATCCGCAAAGATCGGTACATACTATGCTTGCTTCATTATGAAGGATGTCTGTTCTTATAGACATTTGTGTGGTGACACTATAGCTAGTATGTAGGTGCTTATTATAGAATAAGTTCACTGAACATGACTCGCCCAGCTGAACAACTGATGGAGTTCACTCACGTGTCAGCAGTTGTTCACATAGTGATAGTTGTACAAGTATCCTTAGACTTGAGGTCATCATAGTCATCTTGTGTACACTGAACTATGCTTTGGTTTAGTTCTTAGTCTCCAGGGACAATTATTAGGGCTCTTCTGGGTATAGGAATTTGTACACGAAGATAGTGTATGATCAATAAAGGATCTACCCCTTCCAGTGAAGGAAGCGAATGTTCAAGGCTGATCCACTTATGCTAATTCAGGAATCTCTGGCCAGAGTGAATGAAATTAGAAAGGAGTTTCTAATTTGCATAGAACTACGCATAATAAATGGTAAGCAAGTGATTAAATTAGATAGGCTTGACACGAGATCCATGCCTTGTATTTAATCGGGACATTGTAGGGTAGAAGGAGTTTATTGTACGGTAACTATTCACTGACAGGTTCTTGGTATTCTAAGCAGTGAATTCATATTATCCGGATAGTCGCGATATGTTGAGAAGCATCACTCACGATGTAGAATAAATGTGATTAATTAATTAATCATATTTAATAAATTAGAGAATTTATATAAATAATGATAAAATAGTTTTATTATTATTTATTTCTACTACCGGCTTAATATTGAACCTACAGGGTCACACCATAAAAAGAGAATGATTTAATGGTAGAGGAATTAATTAATAATGGCTAAATAATTATTTATTTGTGAAATAAATAATTAATTGGCAAATTTAATAATTGATTAAATGAGATTTAATTGATTATAAATTAATTAAGAAAAGTTCTTAATATTATTAATTAAGGATTTAATTTTTGGAAATTAAATCAAGAGAGAGAATTATTTCTAAAGTGTTTAGAAAAAGGATTAATAATTAAAAGGTGTTTTAATTATTAATGAGAATAATAAATGGGATAATAATAATATTATTTATGGGAAAATTTCAGCTGAAAATTTTGCCTATAAATACACTATTATAGACCCTATTTTATTCTAACCCTAGAAACCCAAAAGTTTCAGAAAACCAAATTCTCTCCACCTCCTCCTCCTCCTAAAAGTCGTTTTCTTGGTGGATACCGGTGGAGTGCTTCACACTTGAGGAGCAACTGCTAAGGATCTCTGATCGTTGTCTCCGAATTATTTTAAAAAGGTTAGATTCGATCTCTCGAATTTTTATTCACAATTTATATGCTTTTATTTGGATTTTGTATGTGTAAAAGTGTTTTGCCATGCCCCCGCTGCGTTTAAAATCCAACAGATTGAAAGGATATCTTCGATATATTATTTATTTTGGTATTTGTACGATTAAACATAAAATTAAGAACACGTAGATCCTCTCCATTAGGACATGAATTTAATTGATCAAAATCAAAATCAAAAAGTCAAACTAGCAAAATCATGTCTTTTAAAAAGATAAAAGAGATATTCCATTCTTGTAAAATATCAAAACTATATCCTTATGGAATATATCTCTAAGGAAATATGATCAAATAAGAAACATCAAGATATGATATTTCTTAGATCTGTGTTGCAACAGGAATATGGCTACAAGCTCGAATAAGGAATATTGCAGAAATACTCTTTAGAGATCTCGTGATATATCAAAAATGTTTTACTCTTCGCTCCTAAATATTTTTTACATCCTTAAAAAGAGTTTTACTCAAAGTATATTAATATTCATGGTTAAAGTATTAATATCCATTTTTACACCAATTTTGTGTGTTCGTAAAGTAATTTTCTCCCGTTTCGTAAAATCAGTATTTCTCGGAGAAAATTATTCAAAAATACTCAAAAATATTTCCCACCACTCAAATATATTTTATATATTAGAAAATATATTTTAAGTATTTATACAAGTCAAAACTTTGGTCAAAAGATCCATCTCCTTTATTTCAAGACCAACGATATTTTTATTCGGAAGAAAGGCTGACAAAACAGTTTCATTTTTAGATAAAATACTTCTACATGCTAGAATAACTTTAAATTTGGTATGTATCATTTAAATGGTATTTTCTAAGTATGGTACAAATTTCTTAGCATTCAGAGAATTTTTGTCCGGGCATAAAAATCGAGGCAGTTGGTCCCACAGTTGACCACGTTTGACCTAGTTACCATTGACCAAGTTGACCAAAAATTGCAGGACATCATTTAATAATATTTAGGTAATTATCATATTTTTTATGATATTTATTTAAGAGTTTTTGGGGTGGTCATAATTAATGGTGCTTAATCCTTAATTAAAGTAATTAAAGAATGATTAAAAGAAAAGGAAAATATATATTTAATATATATATATATATATATCAGCTGATATTTGAATGGATACTAGCTTGTGTTTCCTTCACACTTGTAAAGAAACACAACCTACTTGCCATGTCATCAATCCATGTGATACACTCCATCCACCATTCATTACTTCTCAAATCTCCACCATTCAATCCACCCAACTCCTCCTATAAATAGACCCCCACCCCAACCCATTTTCTTCAATTCTAAAGAGCCACAAAGTTGCTGGAATTTTTTCAAGAAGTGCTTCTCTTTATCTCTTTCAAATTTTATACACACACTTCTTCTCAAAAACCTTCTCTCTCTTCTATATACTTACATATATACAAGGTTTTTGAAACCCAAGCTTAGCTTCACCCAACCAAGCTTTATCCCACCAAGTGAGCTCATCCACTACCACTTCCCGGCCTCTCGAAGGGCTGCCCAAGTTCGACCAAAGTGCCAAAATCCGGCCGAACCTCCGGCGAATTTTTCCGGCGAACTTTTCTGACCGTTTTTCAAAAGTGGTTAGTTTTAGCTTCTTATTTGAGTTCTTTGCATTTAAGCCTTATACTTAACTTCTCTACTTCATCTTAAGCTCTAATACAAGTTCTCTTATAAAGGAAGTTCTCGGGGAGAACTTAGATCGAACTCGGAATTCGAATAAGTACTTGATCTTCATAAAAATCATTCCAACAAGAAGATCTAAAAAGAAAAGTACTTTATCTCCAAGAGGAGATTATATTTGACACAAGTACGAGTTAGCCAATTATTTCTTGCACTTTAATTGGATCTTGGCTAACACTCATTCGTTCTCATAAAATAATTACGAAGTTTAAGTGTAATCCCTTCTAGCATCTTTAGTGCTCTCCGGGGGATTATTACTTATCTCATATAAACACTTCGTAATTTGTCAAATCTTAAAACGGATCGTACGAGTTAGACAATTACTTAACGCTCTTTAATTAGATCTTGTCTAACTAATAATGTACATATAAAATATTACAAAGTAAAAGTATAATCCCTTCTAACATCTTTTGTGTTTCGGGGGATTATAGCCTGTTTCATATAAACTACTTCGTAATCATCCGTTATTTAAAGACGAATCAAATCCATGAGTTAGCCAATTATTTTCACGCTCTTTAATTGGATCTTGGCTAACCCATATCGTGTATATAAACAATTACGAGACATATCGTATAAGCTCCTTCTAACATCTTTCAGTGTTTCGTGGGGTTATTATTCGATATATATAAACTACTCGTAATTATTCTTCTAAACTTCAAAAGCACGATTTTACTTCAATTACTTGCACTTCAATTATTTGGATCTTGGCTAAGAATCATAAAACTTATACAAGTGCTTGAAGTTAAAAGTATACTTTGACCACATAAGTGTCAAAACAGAAGTATACTAAAATCCTTAAGCCTACGAGCGTAAAGGATAAGTTACAATTCCGAGATTGTAACTAAAGTATTCTTCGATTTATAAATATAAAATCGAAAAAAGAAGAATACTAAAGAAGTCATAAGCCATAAGTGCTTAACATAAATAGGGACTTCTCATATTACTCCACAACTTTATTAAATCTATAAAGGAGTAATTATAAATATACTTGACCAACTTGTATTATTCTTAAGTCAAGTATTGTTATTTAGTTTTAATATTCTTATTTGAATATTATACTAATTGTGGGCTAGTACAGTAACATACTAGTTCAAACCATCTTTTCTATACTTGGTTTGTTTCGTGGATTGTCTTGTTAGTTTTGTAGTGAGGTGAAGTGATGTGAGGTGATTCTCGTTCTAAGACCCAAGTCCTAGATGTACTAACGGGGAGTTAATAGTCTTCGCACCGTGAGGAAGAGGAAAGACCCAAGACCGGATCACTAAGATCCAAGACCAATAAAAGCTAAGAAAGCTAAGTCCACACAAAGGCTCTACAACAACTTTGAAGAAATAGCGGGGAGTTATTGTCTAAGATAAGTTGTGTAGGTATTACATTTATTTTGAGGTGGTGACCCTTGTGTTATGCACCAAGACAAATACTTGTAAAGGGTGTAAAGGCTTCTCCGCCTATTAAAGGAGCGAGTTTATTATAAGGGAAAATCCCGAGTCCGGGAGAGGAGCTCAGGGACTGGAGTAGGGGTGAGCGAATCTATTAGAGGTTGCGCCATCGCGAACCAGGATAAAATCACTGTGTGGTATTTTCTTTCCTTGCACTTTATCTTCCGCACATATAAATTGCATAATCACTCGGTAAAGTTTTAAAAAGGGATAAAATATTTTTAAAATGCTGCAACAATTTTTAAATTGGTAATTAAGCTATTCAACCCCCTTCTAGCTTAAAATAGCCCTCTTACGGGACCTTACAAGTTCTAAATCTCTGCCAATGTTGGAAGGCATAGCAGTGATTGCATCATTTGCTCTTTGTAAAGATTGTGTTGTATGCACCAAGTTCAGCAATCTTTCAGCCTCCTCATTGCCCTGTACAGCAAGAGTTTGGTAAGTTGTCACAGGGTGAGTAAATGTCTCAGCATCTAGGGAAATGGAATCTATAACAACTTGATATTCTTGCTGAAATAGCCTTTTCCTTTCTGCATCATTGACACTCATTGACTCACTTGCAATGGTTTCCACCCTTATCACTCATGTACCTGCATTTCTCTCTTGATCTCTCTTTTGTTGCATCAAGGTCTCACCTTGGCTCCCCACCCTCACACCCTTACCTTCACCATCTAAGGTGGGACTCCTCACAATCATTTTTGCCTATCCTGAAGAACTGGATTGCATTTGGTCACTCTTTTCCTCTCCTTTTTCCTAGGAGCAACCCAGACTCTCACTCATTTCACTCCCTTCCCTCAATCATAGGAGTGATTGCACTACCACTAATTCTTCTGCACTTGTGATAATTGATGAAATTTGAAGCTGTGCAGAGACACTCGACAGATAAGGGATATCTGTCGGGTTAGTGGTTTGACTATCCGACGGATAACTGCTGTTAAGCTTATCCGTCGGGATACAATCACTACTCAACGGATGAACAATATCCATCGAGTGAGTAGAAATGAATGTGTATGGAGTGGAAACTATTGTGGACTCTGTGCAGATTGATGAGAATTTTGGCACAGATGTCTCAACAGTTTCAGAAAGAAATGGCAAGTGAGCCAACAAATCATCTTAAAGATGATGCTCACTTGCTTGGATTTTTGGCTTCTCCAAGAGAGTTAAAGATGGAGAATTTGGAAGTAATGTGTTTATCATGTCAACATCCAAGGAGTGTGTGGGAGAGTTTGGTGTTTCAGGGGCTTCAATTGTTAGAGATTTTGGCTGTGACTTCACATTTGTTGGAGCCACATTAAACTGACTTTGAGAAGGTGCAGTGACTATGTCTTTAGCACCAGTTTGCACAGTGTATGAACCCTGTGTATCCCCAAAGGTCTTTGGTTTCTTCTTTCTAGTATAGGTTTGGGGTGAGCTTGTGTCCCTTACCCTTTTGGCCTGTGCTCTTGGTTGAGAGCTTTGTTCAATAGTTACATCCTTTTGGGAGGATGCAACTAGTAATGAGCTAATATCCTTATTAAACACTGCAGTTTGTTGGGAAACTGCAGTGTGGCTAGGCTGGGAAACACTCACCTTTCCAGCCTCATTCTTAGGGTTTCTTTGATGTTCACCCTGTCCCTCACCTTTCTTACCCACCTTCACACTCCCCTCTTTTGGTTTGGTGGTTTTTACAACTGGCATCTTTTGAGAGACACCAGAGGGGGTTTTCTTTGACTTGGTTTTTGAAATTTTGGATTTGGTAGCTTGGGTAGGCAACTGTTGGGTCAATGACACAGTTGCCATAGCTACACTAGAATGCAAAGAAGTGTGTGAGACTGGAAGAGTAGAGACAGATGAACTTACCTCACTTACCTGAGGTGCATCCATAACAGGAAAATAGAAGAGTGGCACCACTTTGTGATGGTTTGCCTTGTTCAAATCTGCAATGATTCTCCTTTCTTAAACCCAACAATCCAATTTGTTGGTTGGGTTCTCAAGCACAATGTCCTCAGAGAGGTGGTTAGCAAGCATCAATAAAAATCTAGCATAGTAAACATTTTTACCCCTGTTATTTAACTCTCCTAACTTAGATCCCAACTCAAATATGACAAGATCACTAAAATTGAAAAATTTATCAGTAACTAGCATGTAAAGCATGTTAAGCATAGAGATATTGACAGAATCAAAATTACCGATTTTACCAGAAAATACCTTAACAACTACATCACATAAATAACTCCATTCCTTCCTAAGACCCAACCTCCTAATTTCACTTAACTTATAAGTAGAGAGTGCATAGCCCATGGAGTTAAGCATATTAACAATGTCAGTGTCTGTGTGTGGTGAAGTTACAGTATTATCAGGAATTTTAAAACATGCTTTAACAATGTCACTATTAACACAGAATTCCTTACCTTTAATAGTGAAAGTGATAGTCTTATCAGCTGAGTTGTATGTTGCTGTTATTCCCAGTGAACTAACAATGAGATTTACAGAAGGGGGGGTTGAATGTAAATCTCAAAACTTTTTCAAGTTTTGAGCAGTTTCTAGTCTATGTGTTTTGATGAGCAAGTGTGTGTGAATTGCTTTGAGCTAATGCAGACAGATATATATTCAAACACAAATGTAAAGAACACAACAGACTTAAAAACTTTTCTGGTGGATTTGTTGTTCCACCAGAGATGTGTTATCTCAGAAAATCTGTGATTCAAAGAATTAAATCACAGCTGCTTCCTAGTACAAACTAGATGATTTTCTCTTTGGATTTTTCTAAACAGCTCTGGAAAATTCTCTTCTAATTACTAGCTACTACTTGGTTTATATATTACCAAGTTTACAAGTGAAGACAAAACTGTAAAATACAATTAAAAGACTCTTTACATATTTCTTCTTCATTTTTCCATCCAATGCAATTTAGGTTTAGCTGTGAATCTTTGAATACTTCCTTGTTTGCACCAGAATGGAAATGCTGTATTTCCTTGATTCCTCCTAGAGGCTGCCACATTCCAGTTTGTCTCTGTCAACCCATGTGCCTCTGTCAGCTTATGAATTGTCACTATCAACTGCTATTGAACTAAGCATCCGTTGAAGCTTTTATCTATTGATGACTTTATCCGTTGAAGCACTCATTCATTGATGGATGTTATCCGTTGAAGCTTTATCCGTTGATGCATTAACAGTTGAAGCATTATCCGTTGAAGCACTCATCCGTTGATGGATGTTTTCCGTTGAAGCTTTAGAGACATCCGTTGAAGCTTTGTTTCTCATCCATTGAAGGCCTTTAATATCAGTTGATACTATTTCACTTATACAAAATTACAAGGCATGAAATATTTACAATTAGCCCTCCTATTTGCATATCCACTAGTAGTCAACATGACTGATAATTTCCCACAACATCTAAGAATTACAACTTAAATACAGAGAATAAAATGTGCTACAATACTAAACTTATTTCTAAGTAAAGCTACTCCTTCAACGGATAGCCAAAATGGTCTTATCCGTTGAGGCTACAAACACTAGATTTCTACTTAAGTGTTTTGTTTAACTTATCATCAAACTAATACACATATTCCTAACAATCTCCCCTATTTATGTCTACTAGAACTGTAGGCTTAAATTTGGGTTTAACTTGATGATAACAAAACACTTAACAAACATATGAACTGAAATAAAGTAGAAATTTAAAAGTGCTGCAAAAGTGTGTATACTGAGATAGAATTGAAGAATTACATTGTTTCCAAGGGTGCTCCTTTAGCCTGAGCAGATTAATTTCTTTTCTTTTGACCCCTTGTTTTCTTTCCTAGCCTCCTGTCATTCTCCTCTATTTGGAGTTGAAGTTGTCTGTAGAACTCAGCTTCATCTTCTTCATTGATGTCCAACTTAGATTGCATATCCTTGAGAGTTTCATTACTAGCAATCTTGAGCTGATCTTCAAGTCTGAAAAATCTTCTGACTCCTTTATTGTCTCTAAACTCCATCAACTAATGAGGTGATTTATGAACTGTAATTCCTCTCTCTTGGATGAGTAATGTTCTAGGCAAGGCATTGGGCTCCCACCAAGTCTTCCTTATGCTGGCAATCTTGTTGAGAATCTCAGTTTTGGCAGTCCTGGTAAAGCCAGAATCCCTTTTTATGGCTGAGTAGACTCTAACCAAGGTAGAATAGCCCTCATTCAAAATCCTGTAGAGAGGCCAAGTCCTTTCCCCACTTCCTTTATATTTGAACACTAGTCTTTCTGGAAGCAGTCTGTAGGCATCTATTCCCCTTACTTCCTCCAGCTCATCCAGATAGAGTTCAATGTCTGAGAATTCCTTTATGTCACAAATGTGAACATAATCATCTTTTGAGGCTTGTGGCTTAGGCTTAGGCTTCTGAGTGAATTTGATTGAGGTTAGATGAGGTGTTGATTTGATTTTCCTTTTCTGTTTCTTTGATGGTGGAGAAGTGGTTAAGAAGGTGGGCAATTTGATGGTGTCCCAATCAATTGGTTCCTCCTTAGGAGTGATTGTTTCACCATGGATGTTTATGAAGGGGTCAGGCACAATGGGTTCAGGAATAGAAGGTAGTGGTTTGGATTTTGATTGGGTTTCTTCAGTCTCATCTACCATCTTTCTTTTTTCATTGGCCTTCTTTCTGTTCCCTTTCTGTCATTCCTTTCTTTCCTTACTTCTTTCTTCCACATCATCACTAATCATGTCCCCCATACCTACATCTTCACTCTTGTCTTCAATTTCTTTCTTTTCTTCAGCTTGACTTGACTTTAGCTGTTTTTCAAGCTTTGCTTGTGTTCTTTTGTCAGCCTTTAGCTTTTTAGCTTCTTCCTTCAATCTTCTGGTTTCTTCCCTCTTGGCTATTGAGAATTTGGGATGTCCTTGTATCACACAGATACTCTTTCCCTCTCTAAAGATAATGGCCATGTTCATCCTTTCAACCACATCCTTGGTCTCCTTGTGCTTTATGATATTACCACCCAAAACCTTATCTTCATCAGGCTTTGGAAGGGGAAAGTCCACTTCTTTCAACTGAGCAAGGCTTAGAGGGTTCTTTGTAGAGTCCTTATTGGATCTGTTGTTGGGCTTGAGAACCATAGGTTTCAGATTCTTGGAAGAAGTCTCTCCAACCTTATTCCTCCTTACTGGCTTGAGCTCCATAATGATTGGCTCCACCTTTGTGCTATGCTTCACAGATTATGATTTAGAAGTTGTAGAACCAAAGATTTGTTGCATCCTTTCATCAATATTCTTCCTTTGCTCTTTGACTTTCATCTCAGCTGCTGCTATCTGAATTAGATCAATTCCATCAAGCTTTCCTCTGATTTGAAGAGTTGGAGAAGTGGTGATGGCAGGAACTAGCACTTTAGATATTTGAACTGTTGTTGATGGCTCTCCTTCCCCTTCCCTTTTATTCTCCCCCTTTTTGTTATCATCAAGGACAGGGGTCAAGCCTTGTGCTTTTGCCAGCTGCAAAAGTAGATTTGTCTGAGATTGTTGATTTTGAAGAATGGTGACCACAGAGTCTTCAATGATTTGAACTCTGTTTTCTAACTTGGCCAGCCTCTTGTCAGCATCAGATTCTCTCCTCAATCTCAGTAACAAATCATGCATAGTACCATAAGGCATAACTGAATCCAACTTCTCAGAATTGTAGGATTTCAGATCAGCAATATCCCTTTTTAGTTCATCCACACTTAAATTCTGTCTGATATGCTGCAACTGCAAGAGATGCAGAGAGTCTAGATGAGCTTGAAGAATAGCCTTTGTATCAGCATCTGTAGTCTCCTGAAGGGCCTTTTGAATAGCCATTACTTGCTTGACCAAAGTTACACCAAACTGTCCTGATGTAGATTCCTTTGACCATGCCCATTCAGGTAAATCTGGAACAGAACTTGGGCATGCATCTCCCCCTAAGTTAATGCTCCCATCCAGAGAAATAGAGTCATCATCATTAGAATTTACTTCAAATTCTTTAGATGGCTCACCAGCTTGAGAAGGCATCCTATTAACAGCAGTTTTATCTCTTTGAAGAGATTCTGAAGTGTGCACTATGTTCAAAGTCTGCTCTGCATCCACATTGCCTTGAGCAGCCAACAGTTGATAGGATGAAACAGGATGAGTAAAAGTGTCAGCATCCAAGGAAATGTTATCAATTTCAGCTTTGTAATGTTGCTAAAATTGTCTTCCCTTTTCAGCATCATCCACAATCATTGACTCACTAGCAATGGCTGGATCCACCCTTATAGCTTCTGTACCTGCTTTTCTCTCATTTTCTCTATATTCTTGCATCAGGGGCTCCCCCTGGCTGACACATACCCTCACACCCTCACTCTCACCTACTAAGGTGGCACTCCCCTCACTTACTTTTGCCATGCTGGCAGAAATAGCATGCATATTTTGACTCTCAACCTCTCCTTTTGTCTGGGAGCAACCCAGCCTCTCACTCAAATTATCACTCCCTTCCCTCAATCCTAGAAGTGATTGTACAGTAACCATGTCTTCTACACTTGGAGTTGAATCAGTTATATGTGTAGAGACCATCAACGGATAGGGAGTATCCGTTGAAGTGGAAACTGATGATATCAATGGATAACTGCTGTTAAGCTTATCCGTCGAAGAACAACCACTTGTCAACGGATGAGAGATATCCGTTGAAGAAGGAAAAGATGTAGATATTGAAAGTGATATAATTGTTGAATCTGTGTGAATTAATTTTAAGTGAGGTGACACAGATTCTTCAACTAAGTCTGAAAGAATTGGCTGATGATCCAACAAATCATCTAAAAGATGATGATCACCAGGATTTGAGTGGGGCTCCTCCCTTAGTTTTAAAGAGGGAGAATCAGGAATTGATGTGAATATCATATCCACATCCAGAGAGGGTGATGGAGAATTTGGTGATTGATGTGTGTCTATTATGAGAGAATGGGGCTGTGACTCCACATTTGCTGGAGCCACATCAAGCTGAATTTGAGAAGGCAAAGATACAGGTGGATGTATCTGTGCAGTGTGTGCCCCCTGTGTGGAAACTAGGGTTTTAGCCTTCTTTCTTCTTGAAAAGGCTTTGATTGGTGAATGTGTGGCTTCAGTGTCCCTCCCTCTTTTGTTCTGTATCCCTGGTTGGGGACTATTTTCAATAGCTGCACCTTTTTGGGAGGATGCAACTAGGGATGTGTTTGATTCCTTTTGAACCACCACAGTCTTTTGAGAAACTGTGGTTTGGATGGCTAGGTTTCCACTCACCTCTCCCACCTTATCCTGGATGATTTCTTGATGTTCACCCCTCCCCTCACCACTCATACCCTGTTCACTCCCTTTAGGGTTTTTGGTAGTTGTTACAACTGTTGTCTTTTGAGAAACAACAGAGGTGGTTTTCTTTGACTTATGTTTTGGAATTTTAGTTTTGGTGGCTTTGGTAGGAATCTGTTGGGACAAAGACACAGATTCCATTGCCACACTAGAAGGCAAAGAAATAATGGGGGTGGAAGATGTAGGAGTTACAGAAGTATTTACCTCACTTACCTGAGGTGCATTCATTATTGGTAAATATACCAATGGCACCTGGCTGTTGAGGTTGATTCTCAAAAGGTCTGCAAGGACCCTTTTCTCTTGTGCCCAGCATTTTAGTTTATTGCTCTCATTAGTTATGACCAAACCTTCAGCAACATGGTTAGCCAATAACATAAAGAATCTAGCATAGTAGATGTTATGAGGTCTATTAGCTTTGTTACCTAACCTGAAACCTAATTCTAGCATGACATAGTTGCTAAAATTAAAGTACCTATCAGAAACTAGCATATAGAGCATATTAACAAGAGATGAAGTTATGGCATCAAAATTGCTAATCTTCCCAGAGAAAACCTTGATAAAGGCATCTCCAAGAAAACTCCATTCTTTCCTAAGACCCTTTCTTCTAATGCTACCTAAACTAGCAGAATCAAAAGAATAGCCTATGGAATCTAACATAGCAGATACATCATTATCAGTGTATGGTGTTATGGCATTATTCTCAGGCAACTTAAAGCAAGACTGTATATCATCACAGTTAATGCAATAATCCTTACCTTTGAGAGAGAAAGCAATGGTCATATCCGTGGGGTTGAACTCTGCAGTTGTCCAAATCTCCTCAATTACCTCACAGTAGATGGTTGGGGCTTCCAGCATTGCATAACTTAGTTTGCAGTTTTTGATGAAGTCCATCATCTTGTGAAAATCAGAGTGGGATTCATTCTTTTCAACCAAGGCTACGAAATTGTTCTTTTCGTAAACAAATCCAGACTGAGACATAATTTTGACTACTGGTGCCATTGTTGTGAGTAGAGGTTGCAGAGAAATGATTGAGAGTTTCGGGAGAGAAAGAGAGTAAAAATTGCAAGAAAGCATAAAATGAAAATAGGAATTCAATGGGCTTTTATACTTTCTCTAATTAAAACGTAAATAAAATGATTAAATGATACTTTTAAATAAATTACAACCGTTTGAGAATAAGGAAAATTGTAGAAATTCTGAAAACTGCCTTTAATACAAATACATACGGCTGTGTATATATATGTATCAACAGTTAAGTAAAAGAATCAACGACTGTGACTCACTTAAAGTAACTGATGTGACACTTCAACGGATGAGGTAAATAGTTATCCGTTGAAGATTAACACAGTTTTTATCCGTTGAAGGATAAAATTACCAGAAATGTATTTGTCTTTCAACGGATAATGAACATCCATTGATAGAACAATTTTGGCTTTCAACGGATAGGGAATATCCATTGATAGAATAATCTTTACTTAAAGCCAACTTTGTTCTTGCAGCAAATTCATTTCAGGCTTCAAAATAGATTATAATGAGGACATAAATTTATGAATAATTAAGCATACCTAGCTCACTTACTAATCTTGTGAATGTTGATTCATCAAGTGGCTTGGTAAATATGTCTGCAATCTGCTTCTCACTTGGAACAAAATGAAGTTCCACTGTACCTTTCATCACATGTTCCCTTATTAAGTGGTACTTGATGTCATTGTGCTTGGTTCTTGAGTGCTGCACTGGGTTTTCAGTAATGGCAATGGCACTTGTGTTGTCACAGAATATAGGAATTTTGTCAACAGTTAGTCCATAGTCAAATAGTTGATTCCTCATCCACAGTATCTGTGCACAGCAACTACCAGCAGCAATGTACTCAGCTTCAGCTGTTGATGTAGAAACAGAATTTTGCTTCTTGCTGAACCATGACACAAGCTTATTCCCTAGAAATTGACAGGTGTTAGTTGTGCTTTTCCTGTCTATTTTGCAACCTGTATAATATGCATCTGAGTAGCCAATTAGATCAAAACCAGACTCTCTAGGGTACCAAATTCCTACATTTAGAGTCCCTTTGAGATATCTGAAAATTCTTTTAATAGCCACTAAGTGAGATTCTTTAGGGTCAGCTTGAAATCTAGCACAGAGACATGTAGAAAATATTATATCAGGTCTACTAGCAGTTAAATATAAAAGTGAGCCAACCATGCCTCTATAACTTGAAATGTCCACAGACTTTTCAGCCTTGTTTAATTCAAGCTTGGTGGCAGTGGCCATGGGAGTTTTTGCAGATGAACAGTCCATTAAGTCAAACTTCTTTAAAAGATCATAAATGTATTTAGTTTGACTAATGAAAATTCCACCACTAACTTGTTTAACTTGTAAACCAAGAAAATAAGTTAGCTCTCCCATCATTCTCATTTCATATTTACTTTGCATTAACTTAGAAAACTTTTTACAAAGCTTATCATCTGTAGATCCAAATATAATATCATCTACATAAATTTGAACAAGTATTGTAGAGCCATTAACATTTCTAAAGAAAAGAGTTTTGTCAACAGTACCTCTTGTGAAGTGATTATCTAGAAGAAATTTTGACAAAGTCTCATACCAGGCTCTAGGTGCTTGCTTTAGTCCATATAGTGCTTTCAACAGATAATACACATAGTCTGGAAAATTTGGATCTTCAAATCCTGGAGGTTGGTTTACATAAACTTCTTCCTCCAATTCCCCATTCAGAAATGCACTCTTGACATCCATTTGATAGACCTTAAGATTGGCATGAGCTGCATAGGCTAGAAAGATTCTGATGGCTTCAAGTCTGGCAACTGGAACAAATGTCTCATCAAAATCTATTCCCCCTTGTTGAGAATAGCCTTTAGCAACCAATCTGGCTTTATTTCTTATGACAATGCCATTTTCATCCATCTTGTTTCTGAATACCCATTTTGTGTCAATAGAACTCTTGTTCTTTGGTTTGGGTACCAGCTTCCATACTTTGTTCCTCTCAAATTGGTTTAGCTCCTCTTGCATTGCTAAAATCCAATCTGGATCCAATAGAGCTTCTTCCACTCTCTTAGGTTCCTCCTGTGATAGAAAGCTACTATACAGACATTCATCTTGAGTAGCCTTCTAGTTTGCACTTTAGATGTAGCATCACCAATGATTAGTTCAAAAGGGTGATTCTTGGTCCATTTCCTTTGAGGTGGTAGATTGGCTCTAGATGAGGTTGCCTCAGTATTGTCAAGATGTGAGATAGAATGTTGATTGGTTGAGACTCCCCCTGAGTTGCTGATCCTTTGAAAAGAGTTGGGAGTTCTATCAACTGATGAAGTGAATTGATTATCCGTTGACAGACTGTGATCAACGGATGCTTCATTATGAATTTCAACGGATGATGCACTTTGTCTTTCAACGGATGCTGCATCGCTTCTATCAACGGAAGCTGAATTATGACTTTCAACGGATGCAGCATTCTGTGCATTATCCAAAGGCAGATTTTGAATTCTTCTCGAGGTGCCTTCTTCATCATTCTCATCTTCACTATCATCACAATATATCTCAATGTTGTCAAATTTGAGTCCTTCATGATGTCCCTCATCTGTTAGTCCATCAATCTTTTTATCATCAAACACAACATGCACAGATTCCATGACAATGTTGGTTCTTAGATTGTAGACCCTATATGATTTTCCAGCAGAATAACCAACAAATATTCCTTCATCAGCCTTTGCATCAAACTTTCCTTTATGATCAGGTTGATTCCTTAGAATGTAGCATTTACAACCAAAGACATGCAGAAAGTTTAAAGTTGGTTTTCTTCTCTTGAACAATTGATAGGGAGTCATGCCTTTTGCCTGATTAATTAGAGAAATATTCTGAGTGTAGCATGCACAGTTAACAGCCTCAGCCCAAAAGTATGTCGGGAGTTTTGACTCTTCAAGCATTGTTCTTGCAGCTTCAATTAGTGATCTGTTCTTCCTTTCCACCACATCATTTTGTTGTGGAGTCCTTGGAGCTGAGAACTCATGCATGATCCCATTTTCTTCACAGAACAACTTCATGGTTGAATTCTTGAACTCAGTTCCATTGTCACTCCTAATATTCCTTACTTTGAAATCAGGATGATTGTTGACTGGCTTGATATGATTGATAATGATTTCACTAGCTTCATCCTTTGATCCAAGAAAATAAACCCATGAAAACTTTGAGAAATCATCCACAATCACTAGGCAATATCTTTTCCTTGAAATTGACAATACATTGACTGGTCCAAAATGATCCATGTGTAGCAGTTGTAATGATTCATCAATTGCAGATTCAAGCTTCTTACTGAATGATACTTTCTTCTGCTTTCCTTTCTGACAAGCATCACACAGCCCATCCCTTGTGAATTCTACTAGAGGCAATCCTCTCACTAAGTCCTTTTTGACTAGTCATTCATTGTCTTGAAATTCAAATGGGACAGCTTCTTGTGCCATAGCCAACTTTCAACTGGACTTGCTTTGCTGAAAAGACAAGTAATTGATTCTGCATCTGTAGAGTTGAAGTCAGCTAAATACACATTCCCTTTTCTAACTCCAGTTAGAACCACTTTGTTGTCCTTCTTACTTGTGACAACACAGGCTTCAGAATTGAAGGAAACAGTATTCCCTCTGTCACATAGTTGACTGATGCTCAATAAATTGTGTTTGAGACCATCAACTAATGCAACTTCATCAATGATGACATTTTCTTTTGAAATCAAGCCATATCCCATAGTGAACCCTTTGCTGTCATCTCCAAAGGTTATGCTAGGGCCAGCTCTCTCCTTAAACTCTGTGAGCAGGGTGAAATCTCCTGTCATGTGTCTTGAACAACCACTGTCCAAGTACCATAGATTCCTTCTTTTTCCCTGCACACAACAAAATCAATCAAGTTGATTTTGGTACCCAAGTTTCCTTGGGTTCAGCCTTGTTAGGCTTTTTCCTAGACTTCATTCCTCCTGCATCTTTTGACTTAGGTAACTTTGGGTCAACCTTGATCTCAGATGTAGTTGGTTGAAGAGTAGGGTTAGTCACAGAATCATTTAGCACATTTGATTAAATTAGATAAGGCATGGATTGTGCAAACATATTATTCCACATAGGCATGTTGTATGGCATCTGAGGCATACTGAATGCAGTAAAATAAGGATTATTAACATATGGCATGTTTGCAAAATGTGCATGAGGATTCTGATGAGACATAACAGGCATAGCATGCAGAGGTGACATAGACATGCTAGGCATGGAGGGAATTAAAGGCATGGGAGCATTCTTAACAGATTTGCAGTTATTAGATAGATGATTAACACTTTTACAATGCACACAGCTTTTTCTAGGAGCATACTTATCAGGTGTGTAATTGTTGTGTTTGTTAATCCCTACCTTCCCATTTCTTTTAGATTTTCTTTTATTTTCCTTTTTATCCTCAACCAGTTTAAGTCTGTTTTTCAGCTGATCTAAAGTCATGTGTCCTATATTCACCTTACTGGCATCTTTGGATGTGCTAGCTCCTTCTTTTACAAAGTTCTTGAAAGTTGAACCATCCTTCTAATTGAGATTTTTCTTTTTAGAATCACTTGCCTGTTTTAATTGATGAGACTTCAACGGATGCTCTTTTTCTTCCTTCAACGGATAACTTTTGTAATATCCCATATTTTCAAATATTATTATTATAATTATTTGGAATTATTTATGTGATTTTACGTGAATTTTGGTGAATTATCTGATAAGTGGAATTGATGTTTGGATGTTTATATGTGATATTATTTGAGTATTTGAATTATTATATGTCCAGAATAAAATATAGATAATTGTGATATTTTTCTGGTAATTTTTGGGCTGTTAGATTATTTTATATTAATTTATGAATTATGAATTATTTTCTGAATAATTACCAAAATTATTTTATAAAGCCGGGAATCATCCGACTTCAACCGTTTTTACGTTTTTACAACCCAAAACTCTTCCGAAAACTCCTTCCTAACCGAATCTGGTAATTCCGGACATTTTCCGTGTTTTGACTTTTTCAATCCGGATTACGGTTTGACCCGTGCGCGGCCCGGCGCAAGATTTTCGATACGATAGTTATTTCGGTAATCAACAAAATCCATATTCTCGAGAGACGGGATATTTTTACATTATTTTCGTATATGGTGTTTTATAAAAAGCTCGGTTTTGATGATTATCCAAATATGGTATTAAATTGTATCATTTTTTATAGTTACTTAGCAGCTAGGTAATCCATTTTCGGATATTTATTTGCATAAATACTTGGATTGTCTCTAAAATTGTTTTTATGGTTTTATAATTACAATGATTATATTTGGGATTTTATAAAATTTAGAAATCAATATTCCATCAATTATTTAGCCCTGTATGATTTTCTGATTGCATTTATTGTAAAATCCGTATTTAATTCCAAAATTCTTCAAAAATTATGAAACTCATATTTATTTAAGTTTGAAATATTCTGAGAATTTCAAAATTATTTTGGGAATTTTTGGGATTAGTGTTACCGCGCGCTGTTTCGTTTTATGGATAAAAGCGGGTATAAATTGCGTTTCAAAAATTATTTAATTTCAAAATTTATATTTTTATAAACTTCGGGATATTTGTAACATTTTAAGACTATTTTCGTAATTTTCTGAATTTCTTTCAAGTGCAGCTCGGTTCGTTAAATTGTGTAATGCGGGTATAACGAGCAAGTCAAAAATGCTTTAAAAATTATAATAATTTTATTTTATTAGTTTTTAATTATTCTGAAAATTTTAGAATTTGTTTGGTAATTTTCTGATTTTATTTACCGGCGCGTTTATTCGATAAGTTGAGAAATGCGGGGCAAAACAAAATTTTCAGATATAAATAAGGATATGTTGCTGTGATCTGTTGAAAAAAAAAACAAAAAAAAAAAAAAAAACAAAAGAAGAAAACGTGGCAGGAGGCCACCACCCCCACCTGCCACCCGTGAACAAAACAAACCCCCCCTTTTACCAAAACAGTTTTTTCCCCTCTGTCTCTCTGTCTCTCTCCCTGTTTATATACTTTTAATTTTCAAAAATTCATATCTCTCAAACCGTTCATCCAAATTTCAATTATTATATATATAAACGATCAGCGCTTCGATACCTACGCATAGGTATATATATTGCAAGGTTTTGAGAAGAAAATTTGCGGGGTATATTTCCGTTATATTTCCGTTTCAATTTATTTTCGGGGCGTAGAAAAAGAGTTTGGAGGTGGTGATTACTCCACATGGCATCTCAGCGTGTATATGTCTATGACCATTAATTTCGGATTTTTCTGGAGATATTTTCCGGACTTCAGATATTCTCCTCGGGGTGATCAGAATTTATTTTGGGTAACGATTCCGAAATTCCGCCTTCGTACTTGTGTATATTATAGCATGTTAGTGTTTATATATTTATTTCATAATTTTTAGAAATTGTTGGAGAAGTCACTTTTGGTCCGAGTTTTGGTTCAGGTGGCCGTGTTATTCATTTCTGGAGTGTTTATATGCGTAAATATAAATTATTGTGTTGATTGTTGTTGGTTGTGTCGATATGATATCGACTGGCATTCCGAGAAATAGAGGAGGTGCTGTCCGATTTCCAAAGAAAATATTATTTTAAATTATTTTCCAGGCTCGATAATTCTTATAAAATTATTTTCGGGTGTTCGAGCCCTATTATTTAGTTATAAAATGATTCAGAGACCTGTTTTAATTCCGAAAAATGTTCAAAAATTCATATTAAATAAACCGTTCGTCCGTTTAATACGAAATGAACGCGTACAGACTCAGAAAAATATTCCGCTTTCATTAAAAATACTTTTGAGACCCAAATCCTTTTTGTTTCGAAAGGTCGCTTGTTTTACGAGTCATTCTGAGTCGATTATTGATTGATAAATCGTATTTTGACCCAATTTCAGTTTTAAACGTAACGACTCCTGTGTCATATGAATTATGTGATACGTGAGTTATGTGATTACGCGTTATATGAATTATGTGTGTATGTGGATCAAGAGTCCTGTGATTGTCTGTTATATTTATGGTGGGCTATCGTATGGGTAGACGATAGGATTTTGACGCGTAGTTCGTCGAGTGATTATCGTTTAGACAATTAAAGCTATATCTTTTAATTATAGATGCGGATCTCTCGAGTTGATCAGGATAAGACGTTGGATAAAGAATGAGATGAAATGGCATTTGGATATTTGGCTTCTAGCAATCGCATGACCAGCATATCGGTGAAGTGTTGAAAAGAAAGGCGGTGATGTTGTGAGACAGAATGTCAGAATAGATGTGGTTTTGCGAGTGTGACTAACTGCTAAAATCTCAAAGGCAAGTATTTCTATCATCACTTATTGTTCAAGTGATATTTATTTTGAATCATATCATGCAAGTATTGGTTTCCCTATTCTCAGTTTAGAATCAATAAATGTTTTACATATCGCTGAATTAAATAATTCTGTTTATGCAAGTATTTTTCCGCTATTCTATGTTCAGAGTAGCTAAGTGATTTTACTTATCCAATTATCGGATTTATAAATGTTGTGGATTTTGAGAAAGATGACGTTGTTTTGGTTTTCTGCCCAAGTGAATGGGCGAATAAAATTTATAAGGGTGTCGAGTATTATGACCCCTTTCAATAAAAATGTTTTAAGATTGGATGGTTGCGTAAGAGGCCGTGGCGGCGGTCCAGCGTGAGCTATGTGTTATACAGGATATAACATCTTGCTAGGCCGATATGTGCCTTGGGTACCCCTTTGTTTAGTTGGATATGCTTCGGCATACCGGTGTTGCTCCGCGGCTGATCACCGGCGGCAACATACCGTCGTTCGAGGATTCCAATCTAAATTATTATATTGCTTTTGATAATCTTATAAGGAATGATTTATCAACTGTTTTGGTTTTGAATAAAGGTGGAATGCAGTTTTGATTCAAATTCTGATTGATGTTGATATTTAAGTTGTTAAATATCAAAGGTGGTATTAATGCAGATGATTGATGTTGACTTCCCTATTTTAGCGCAGGTAGGTTGTGAGCATCAAAGTTCGTATTAATATCTAATTTGATATGACAGCAAAATAAGTATTAATTTCAAGAGTTCGGTTTTGGAGTAAAGTTTATGATTAAATCCATAATCATTGGTTCTTGTTATTGTGGTTTACGATATTTCCGTAAACACTGTTTTACGAGTTTCATTTTCGTCAAGATTCAAAGTATGGCTGAAGCATTTTCACTCAAAAATATCAAAAGGATTTTGAATACAGAGAAGGAATCAATTCTGGGATTCCTTAACTAAATTTTCTGGATCAACAATTTTGATTTTTAAATGTTCTGCGCTATTGCAGATGTCGGTTTTATATCAAAAGACCATATATATGTCATAATGATCTTGCTGAGCATTTCTTTCGCTCATACTTGTTTGTTTTTAAATTTAACCTCTAGTGAGGATTAGCTTGCGCTGTTTAGCTGCGTAATTCGAGGAAGCAAAGAAGAAGCTTTTGGAAGGTGGTTGGTCCAGGGTTTGCGGACTAGTGTAAGTTTTATTGTGTAAAGTTGTTTATATTATATTATATATAGTTGTATATTTTATTTGGGCCTAGTATACTTCATTTCGAAGTTATACTAGTGGGTTTAGTTTTGAGTTGGAATTTATTGAAAAGAGTTTTAAAAGAAAGTGAAAAATTTATTTGTGGAATTTGGATTTCTTGTTTCTAGAACTGTAACCTTAAAAGATCTTGGATTAGTTTGGGGTCATTTATGCTAAATATCTTCCGCTGGCATTTAATTTTGATTAAACAGGTTATTTTGGATTGAGGTTTCATAGTGACGACCAAATCTTCTGACCCCGGATTTGGGGGCGTTACAACTTTCATCATCCGTTGATTCCACAAACGTTGACAATCCATCAATTAATTCTAACTCCTTTTTATTTTTCTTCTAGGCATTCTCACAGAATGATTCAATTCCCTGAACCTTGACAATCTGAGCACTAACATCCCTAGATGTTTTCCAGGCCTTGATTACTTCTTGCTCACTTTCTAACTGTTTAGAAAGAATTTCTACTTTCTTAACAGCTTCTTCTAGTTCACTCTCAACAGTCAAGCATTTAATTTTAATCTTTTCAAGCTCAATTACCTGATTCACTAACACAACATTCCTATCACTTAAAAACACATTATTCTCTTTGATTCTTGTGTTTTCTTTAGCTAGTGATTTAAGGGAAACACGCAAATGATATAATTTATTGGACATATCATTTATGGCTTCATTGCATTCAATCTTAGAAAGCTGAGAGAGATCAATAGTAATTACCTGGTTGCTTGATGAACTAGTTTCATTTTCATCAGAATTAGCCATCAGGGCTAGGTTGACATATTCCATATCATCATCTTCATTTGCTCCATCTGCTGCCCAATCATCTTGAGTGAGAAAAGCTCTTTCCTTTTGTTTGAGCAAATCAAAATACTTCTTTTTGTAATCAACTTGCTCAAATTTCTTCTTATCAGAGGTTGGCTTCCTACACTCACTTGCAAAGTGTCCACTAATGCCACAGTTATAACATTTGAACTTGGATTTGTCCACCATGTTTTTGTTTGACTTAGTGAATTTTGTATTTTTCCTGAATTTCATCTTTGCAAACCTCCTGGACAGAAAAGCCAGATGTTCATCAACATCATCAGAGTCATCTTGACTGGAATTGTCTTCATCCTCAGCTACTTGCTCCTTTCCCTTGCTTGATTCTGATTTGCTTGTTGTAACACCCCCAAATCCGGGGTTGGGGATCCGGGTTGTCACGAGTTCCATTTCCCTTAATAACACCCAATCTTAATAAACAATCAACTACTCTGTACTATGACCCCACAATAAACACACACACCACAAGTTATAGTCTCAGAGATGAATATCCAAAAATAACACGAGTCAATTTATTCCAAAATTATATGCCATTACACCTTAAAAGGGTTTCTGAATAAATTTACATTTCTTTGCCATTATTACAATTGATAAAGATACATAAGTCTGGTACATCAAAAGTTGAAAGCCTAGCCTATTGGTAGTTCCTACCTCAGCTACAACGACATCAACGCCTATAGGAAACTGCGGAACGTTTCCTATCCGCTCGTGAATTGGGAGTTTGGTCCTGTTCATCTTATCTATCTGATGTTGTGTGATGAAAGAAGAAAGCAAGGGTGAGCAACAAGCCCACCGAAATAATATGTATAATAATTAACAATATATGAGCATTCTCATAGTATTCATGAAAGTCTTGGTCAAGAAGAAATGAACCAAGCTGATATCTTAATGTGATGAAGTCGCAAAATATTCAGTATATATACATATATACTTTTCAAAATCTTGGAAGTCCTCTTCCATGCATAATACACACAGAGTTCCAGTGTATAACTGTATAAAAATATCGTTGCAAGGTGATCTCATATATCTAACCTTGCCTCAACGTTTTTCTGAAACCTTTGTCATTCATAAGACAATCATTAACTAGATATAAGTTTAAAAGATGAAGTTACAAGATACTCCAATATACTTATATCTTTTCCGAATACTACTTGAACTACCACCGTTCAATGTATAAATAGTTCATCCCATAGATTAAGCTACAAGACAAAACTTGTATAGAATCAATCTTTAAAATATCATCAAAATACAATGAAGTTATGAGATACTTCATTTGATGCAAACATCATTTTGAAAACTTGACCCTACCAACACTCAACAATCGCCCAACCGTAGCCTTTCTATCGAAGTGCTCTGGATAGTGTTACAGAAATATCCAATTGGATGATGAACTCATTACGGGAGTTTGCCACGCCAGGAAGACCACTTACGATGATCAGTCGTAGTAGTGCAACCCCACCATTTTCTACATGTAGAGGAGAACCTGTCGGATTTACTTGTCAACCGAACACTAGACTCCTAAGGAATGAACCGTCTTAGCGGAACTTCTGAGCCATTTGGGCCAATATAATAAGGCTGGGCCGGCGCTACTCGACCACTTACGCCACTCCTAGTTCAGATGAAATCCATGACTCTGAAACGTAAAGCTCGTCCCCCCTTTTCCCAAGTAGAAACTTGTTGATACGGCTCCACCAAGAAGTCGTATCTAGTTGGAAAGGAAAACTCACCAATATTTCCCAGGCGATGCCTGTTAAAGGATTAACTTGTTCCAAGAATTTTACTTCCCGAGTGTTGGGTAAGTAATCAAAAACTCTTTTATCGAAATAGCAACCTTGTTGCGAATATAAAACACACCACAGAGCCGGATCCCTTAGGTTTTGAGCGAATATTTAAATCCCCTTTGAAAGGAAGATCTTAAATATTATAAAAATGAGTTTTGGGATCCGCTCTAACTTTTAAAATCATTTTGAAGACTCGCAAACATTCTTAAGAATGTTTGGAGTAATGCTGATTTAATAAAATAAATCAGTCCCAATATATTAGAAAATATCTGAATATTATTATTTAAATAATATTCCCATAAAGAATAATCTTTATAAAAATAATTGAAGTAGAAGTTTTAAAACTTATACTTGTAATGATTATTAAATAACCAAAGATATACTTATACGAAAGTACTATCTTTATTTGAATAATCAAAAGTGAGTTTGATCATCGACACATTATTCCTTAATAAAATAAAGAATAATAATTAGCAATTAATCGGAGTCATAAGTCCTCAAATGAATATTCAAAATAATATTCATTAATAAAATAAACGGAGTCATAAGCCCTCGAATGAATATTCAAAATAATATTCAATAATAAAATAAACGGGGTCATAAGCCCTCGAATGAATATTCAAAATAATATTCATTAATAAAATAAAGTTATCGAATAAACCTTATTTGATTCATAGTTTTAAAAACTATTCATATATATATATATATATATATATATATATATATATTATACTCGGGAGCATCGACTCCCGGTTTTAGAAAAATGTTCTCCTTTGGGTCCCCTATACTAAGGGTATATGCAAATTACCGCTTATCTCTAGCATAGGCATTATCAACTGAATCAACAGATATATGTATCAAGAATACGAAACAGGCATGCATATATACCATATCACATGCTACAATATATCGCAAGAATTTGCTAAATAACCATTATGCATCTATCAAAAGATAATGCATGTACAAATGTATACATCACAACAACAGTATAACGGATAGAAAACTTGCCTGAGTGCTCCCGAATAGACTTAAGCTTAGAGTGGGTCCGATAAACTATGAAGAACAAAATAAGTCAGAATTAAACCCCGGTCGCTTAAGAAACTAGACTTTAACCATTTAGAGTCCTAACGTTCACTTTCGCGCTTAACGATTCACTTAAGTCGCTCGAGTACCCTCGGCTCCACCATTTTTAATAAATTAACCACTAAGAGTTTTAAGGCGATTCTTTCGCGAGTGCCTTAACAACTTCCTAGTACTCTTTACATAAATGTTTCATACCCCAATTAGTCATTTAAGGTCCTTAACCAAGGTTTCAAAGTAAGGCGAGGGGTAATGGTTCGGTCGCGAAACGCCGTTACTTAAAACGGTCGTTTCTCCTAAACCGTACATCGGATTCAAGCGTACCACATATCAAAATGAAGCTCGTAACATGAACTATCTAAAAATGGCAATGGTCAAAACCTAACAGTGAGTTCAAGGATTCTGATGTTAAGAACAAAAACAGTCTACGGTAAATCGGGCATTACGACGGCTATGTTTACGCGATTACCCAAATTTATACCACTCCAAATCAACCCACAATCAACCCACAATCAACCCACAATCAACCCACAATCAACATCACAACCAAAATCCATCCATACTTCACCATAACAGCCCCAACAACTCAAAATTATCAATTTATACTATTCTCAAACATGAATTTAAACTATACTTAAGTTCATTAATCAATACTCCAAAAATTACAACTCTAAAATATCACAACACCAACTATCCTCTACATTAACAACAAACAAGCCTCTCATGAACTATAACAATAAAACTAAACCTAATACTCAAGTAAATTTAGGGTTTGGAGGGGTTATACCTTCCTTGGAGAGTGGAGAATCAAGTAATTAGCTTGGAATCACCCTTAAAAGTCCTTATCCAAGCTTAATCTAAACAAAAACTCAAGAACAAAAATTTTAGTTCTTGAAAAACACTATTCACCATCTTCTTCCATGATTTTTAGGAAGAGATTGTGAAGGAATTTGGAGCTTAGATTCATAGGATAACTATATCTAAGTACAAGGAACCTTGGATAATTACCTCACGATTTAACAATGCTAATTACCTCACGATTTAACAATGCTTGGAGCTTGAATTTGGATTTTCTTATCCTTGAAAATGAAGGAAAGACGAGAGCTTGATGAAGAAAATGGAGTGTTTTGTGTTTTTCGATTTGTTTGCTTGGTTGCTAGCTTTTGTTTTTGATTAATTACCTTTTTACCCATGAAAAATTGTGTGGTTATTAATCAACCGCACCTCCTTCCCTTATGTCATGCTTATGTCACCTTTCCTATGTCATCTTGTTACACTTGTCTTCCTCTTGTTGGTGTGATGACATCATCATCCACTAACCCCTTGATTAACTCCTAATTACTTGGCTAATGACCGCTGATCTGTTATGCGGTTCGCTTAACTTTCGTTTTCGTTTATCGTTTGAGGGATCATACCCGGGATCTTATTACTTGGGTTTCCTTAACCTTTCTCAATACATTATATTCCTTTTATGATCCTCTCTTATAATCCTTGAATTTAAATCCTTTTTTATCCTGTTACCTTATACTCAATTCTTTCGGTATCTGGTGGATTTTCGGGAAAAATCAAAGTGTTCAGATTTGAATTCCGACGATCTTTACATACACTTATATACCACATAGAGTACTAATAATATCCCAGAAGATCAATAAAAGAACCCCTACATAGTGTGGCATGAAAAGTTTTCTTATTCAGCATAATCAGCAAAACACTATTCATAAGGGTTTCAAAAATTCCAAAAATTGGGGTTATTACAGTCTCCCCTCCTTAAAAGGATTCCGTCCCGGAATCGGATAGAAAATGAGTAGGGATACTTTCTTAACATTGCACTTTCTAACTCTTACGTAATTTTCCCACATTGTGGTTCTACCATCAAACTCTGACTAGTTTGATAACTCTTCTCCTAAGTATTTGTCCATTTTTTGATCTATAACCCTTCCTGGTTGCTCCATGTAGGTTACGTCTGGTTGCATGTCTATGCGCTCATATGCCCCTATTTGTTTGGCATCCGAATTACACTTCCTTAACATTGATACGCGGAACACGTTATGAACTTGCTACATGTTCGGGGGTAGGGCTAGCTCATATGCTAACTTCCCAATATGTCTTAATATATCCAAGGGTCCAACAATTTGTGGGCTTAGCTTTCCTTTCTTTCCGAACCTCATCAATCCTTTCCAAGGGATACCTATAACATTACTAGGTCCCCTATTTCATACTCTTTGTCCTTTCGAGTCAAATCAGCATACCTCTTATGTCCATCTTGGGCTACTCCCAGCCGTCCTCTGATTAGATCTATTATATTCTTGGTCCTTTGGACCACTGCTGGTCCGAGCATCTTGCGCTTTACAACTTCATCCTAACATAAGGGAGATCGACATTGTCTTCCCTCAAAGATGTCATAAGACGACATCTCGATACCTGACATACGATCTATTATCGTGAGAAAAATCATCCGCGTTAAGTGATCATTCCAAATTCTTCCAAGTCTATTGCACAGACTCTTATTATAGCTTTTAGCATTAGAGCTTTTGCTTCTCAATACCCATTCATTTCCAGTTCGTAATCGCTACTACCTTCCGTTTCTAATATTATACTGGTTATACTTTTGCTCGTTAGCGTTCTATAACCTTTTAATAACAACGTCAACCTTAGTATCACGAACGTGTTTCCATTCCGAATACCACCATTACTTTACTACTCCTTTTTCAGCTGTTTCTATTTTCCCAAAGTTTGATCAATCATATAGAAGTAAAGGAATTTGTTGAGAGATCACTATGATCATGAACACTTGTTCTATTGCATAGTTAGTACAGAAGGTGGCCAACCTTTAGTACTTGACAAGCAATTAAACAACCTGTGGTATCCTACTAGGCTTCTATCACACAGATAGATAGTCATTCGGCAATACCTCCCCTTCTGGAAGGGTTGTTCTTCTCAGCTTATATGAGATGAAAAGAAGAGAAAAGAACGAATTGAAGAGAATTGTATATATGAAAAAATATACTGCCATAAAACATCTGGCTTGGAACCTACCTCTGAACTATAGAGGTTTGTCATAGGAGAACAAAACATATGTGTATATATATCAATCATCAAGTATTATCGCATCGCATTTTGCATGCTTAAATATTTTTGCTATTTCGTCCATCATTCTATGGACCCATGCTCTTCCTCAAGCTTATACTCAATCACCTTTGAAACTCCCTCGACATCGAAAATCGAATCTGGAATCTCATTTTATACATCGTCGTTACTTAGAATTCTATGCTTGCACCGCAACCTTCCTCGTATAGTAATACGACTCTTTATTAATAAGAAGGAATAAGTATTCAATAGGTAGATAGTCTACTTAATTAGTTTATCAATGATAACTTATACATCACCACAACCCGATTAGTGGTACGTAATCTCAACATCCATTCCAATACAACTCTCATGGTTGTAATCGACTCATTACTCGCAGAATCATTGCTGCACTACTAGGGTCCACCGTTGACCTACTGTAATCATTTATTTTCCATGAAGTCTTAATAGCTAACTATACGGAGTCCATGCATTTCGTATCGAATTCTTCTAAGGAGGTAACATGATCACCGTTCATGATTCATGAAGAACACTCCTGAACTTGACGTACATATGACATGAAGTAGATAAAATTGCAGAAGAGTTTTGATCAAAACAACGATAGCAGGTTAATACCATTCTTAATCAAATGCCTTCAACAGAAGACTTAACTCAAAGGTTTGTTTAGTCCTTTTTGAAACATGGTCCTGGCTTTTTCTCAAGATAGGACCTTCTAAGATAGGTAGCCCGCTCATGGCGATTATACGAATTAAACCTTTACCAAACTACTATTACGGTTGGGTATTGCACAGTCATCAGAAGGAATGTCAATCTTCCAAACCATAATACAACATTTACGGCTTCAACCATTATCACTGTATTCCTCTGGCACGAGCGCCTGTAATTGCTCTCTTACACTTAAAGTGTCGGCCACCTCTTTGGCCTTTCCTGATAGTAAAATTTCCTTACAATCAATGTCGTTTGAACGATCTCCAACTAAATTTTCTACCTCATTTCCAATCACTGCTTGTGTGAAGATGTTTTCCTTAAGTCCTTGTGATAAAAAAAATCACCATTTTTCCATAAGTCACTGCCTTAGTCTTTAAATGTAAACATTATCTTGACTGACTCTCGATCGTACTTAGGATGTCTTTTATCTTGGGCCTTTCTTGCTTTAACAATTATGACCTTCATTGGTTCAATCTATACTTCTTATGGTTTAACACGTGCCCACCTGTCATTATTATAATTACGCCATTTTTCCTTCATCAAAATTTCTATTCTTGAGAACTTTGAATATTACCTTTCTCCTTGTAAAACCTCTAAGGTTATCCTTAAATCCTTCATCAGGTACACCCTAGGCACAGGGCATATCAAGATACCATTTACTAATACCAGAATCATTGTCTATATACTTCTGAAAAATTTCTCCACTGATCCTTAAAGGTTGTTGTTACCTTAATCCTTTCCAATTCATACTGTCAAAACTCATGCTTTCCCTATTAAGGGTGAAATTCCAACCTTTATGCATTCCCCTAGGATTCATTTCAAGTTATCAAGGTTTTATCTTTAATTCCACCTTTACAAGATACTTACACTCTTCCATGGATAAATCAAGTCATTTATACTTGATAGATTACCTTATTCAATCATTCTCACTTCGATAGTCTATACTTAATTTCACAATAGCATCCTTATTCAAACTGAGGTCAACACATATGGCCTTCAAAAGATAACAAGGGTTACCCGCTTTTCTTTCCTAATTTGGTAATGATAACATGGATGTTCTGGAAGATATTGGTCGTGTTCAACGTGAACATCTTCTTAATAAATCCTCATTTTCTTCTGTTGTTTATCTCAACAGTCATCTCAATGTTGGGATGTCTCTCATACCTGGAGTCTCCCTTTCTGGGTATCATGCCACCGGTCTTACACTTCACATTCTTGAAGGTCACCTCCTTCATCCAATTTTCCTAATTTCCTACTTTCTTGTCTCATCAGTCTATCCGCGTCTCATTATTTATCCTTCGAACTATCTCAAGGTTTCCTCGAATTCTCCCAACTTAAAGGGGGTACAATATGTACATCTCTTATGCCTTTAACCATCAACTTTAGCTCATAGTGAATCATCCTCATCCTGACGATCACATACTTTTCTATTTCTATTACTATGATTCTTTAGGGTTTCCTCATACCCAACTCCCTTATCATTCCTCAAACTCTATTGCCTTTATATTCCTTTCCACTTCAATTTCTTTTTATTTTCCTTTCTCTTACAATCATTTCATGAACCCACTAATTATTTACTTCAAACATCACGTCGTTCTGGGATTCTTGTACTCCGAATGAATCTTTACAACTTTTACAATCTTAGATTCATAATTTATCATATTTGTCCGCCTTTGTTCTGGATTTTAAAGCTTTTACACTATCTCCCTAACCTTGGTATTTACTTTCTCGAAAATAATTGACTGAACTTTAATCAGTTTATCATAACCTCTTGCTCCGTGCCTTTCTTGGTCTTTCACCAGTGGGTGGTCTCTCTCTTAGGAGGGTAAGTGACAGAAACAATCATTTAGAATCTCAAATGATTCCTGTATTTCTTCTAGCCAGGCCCTCACCTCTACTGGGTTCGCTTGTTCCTAGGAACTCTGAGAGCTTAGCGACTTAAAGGTCCTGAAAGAATTTCTCGCCGCATTGTTTCCTCAGGGTGGTGGTTGGGGATAATAGTCTAAGTTCTGTTTAGGCAGGTCCATGAATTGCCCAATAGGAGTACCATCCTAATTCTCCCTATCTTGTTCAACTTCTGTTTTCTCAGTATGAAATGTTCCAACCTTCTCCCATAATTGGGGTCATCCTACATGTTTTAAATCCTCATTTTCCACTTCATTATGTTCTGGGTTCCTTATATCTTAATTGCGACCTCCCTGATTATCACATTCAAGGTTTGCCCCTAATCTTATTCCTTGTGGGGACAAAATACTTGGAAATTTTTTGAGAATCTCTGGATATTTGTCTTACTTTGCTTAAGTCTTTCCCTCGCTCAGTCCTTGCATGATTGCAAATTATGAATTCTCAAGTTCTATAAACTTCATGACACTCTCTTAAGTGTTAATAATGCAATTAACAATATGATCTTATCACAAACAAACTGATCTGAACTGAAATTAACGAATATATACATAACCATTTGTTCGAGGGTACAACAACTGAACACATTAAAGAAAATTACATTATTTGATCTGATCGCTTCTATCCCAAAAGTACTACCATAGATAATCATCTAGTCATTAAAACTAATCATTCATAACTTAGGCTAATCCTCCAAAAGCGGTGCTACATGAAACCCTTGTCTGATCGCTCTGGCTCTGCACACTACCATGGATCAAGAAATGCGGGCACGCACGACATCCCTAACCTGCTCCATCACAGAGGTGATGAGGTCTAAGATAGTTGCAAGTAGAGCTGGATCAATTTGACCCTCAAGATGGCCTCTAGCTGTAATTCGGGTGGTAGCCTCAATCCTTTCCATGCTATAAGCTAATCCTGCCGGAAGTACCCCGCCCTCAATTCTTGGTACAGTAAGTCGGTCCAACAGAACACTTCTAACATTACGGGCCTCAGACAGGCCACCCCAAGTCATATGATAATTGGCGATAAGAGAAGCCTGAGTGGTAGCATCTAGCAATCCATGGGGTGCAGGTGGTGCAGACCCAGGAGATCCAAACGGATAACCAAGCACGGTATCAGGTGACAATGGTGCAGGAGATAAAGGTGGCATTTCCTCAGTAGGTGCTGAACTCTGTACAGGGGAGGGAACAGGAATTGGTGGAACCTCATGGATGTCTTCCGGAACCTCTGGAAGAGGGTCTGATACTGATGTAATTGGTGCCGTGGAAGGCCCCACTCCTCCTGCCCTCATTAACCTTTGTGCCCTTGGTAACTCTTCATCCTCTAGTGCCACCCTCGGGCCATTCTTGCTCTGGTAGTCGCCCTGACTACGGTCATTAATTCCTCAGCGGTCCTCTCTTCATTCTCGTCAGGATCCTCCACGAGATCCTCCTCAGCAACAATCCTTTCTGGGATAACATCCTCAACCGCAACATTCTCAATATGAATCTCATCCGGTCCCTCGTTAGGGTACTCTATCGGATTCACAATTTGATCTCCAACATGCAATAAAACATCCTCATGCTGATGCTCCTGAACCTCAGGGTTCGGTGCCCCGCTGCCCTATACGAGAATGAACTATGTTACTATCATAATATTTATAAGGGTTCCCGTAAGGGTTTTAACTGTCAGTACTATGTTAGGTAGCTCGACTATGAACTTGGCAAGAATTCTTATTATCTTAGTGAACTTATTATCTTAACATCACATCATCTCTGAGGTTTATAACGCTTGGCTCTGATACCATTTCTATAACACCCCCAAATCCGGGGTCGGGGATCCGGGTTGTCACGAGTTCCATTTCCCTTAATAACACCCAATCTTAATAAACAATCAACTACTCTGTACTATGACCCCACAATAAACACACACACCACAAGTTATAGTCTCAGAGATGAATATCCAAAAATAACACGAGTCAATTTATTCCAAAATTATATGCCATTACACCTTAAAAGGGTTTCTGAATAAATTTACATTTCTTTTCCATTATTACAATTGATAAAGATACATAAGTCTGGTACATCAAAAGTTGAAAGCCTAGCCTATTGGTAGTTCCTACCTCAGCTACAGCGACATCAACGCCTATAGGAAACTGCGGAACGTTTCCTATCCGCTCGCGAATTGGGAGCTTGGTCCTGTTCATCTTGTCTATCTGATGTTGTGCGATGAAAAAAGAAAGCAAGGGTGAGCAACAAGCCCACCAAAATAATATGTATAATAATTAACAATATATGAGCGTTCTCATAGTACTCATGAAAGTCTTGGTCAAGAAGAAATGAACCAAGCTGATATCTTAATGTGATGAAGTCGCAAAATATTCAGTATATATATATATATACTTTTCAAAATCTTGGAAGTCCTCTTCCATGCATAATACACACAGAGTTCCAGTGTATAACTGTATAAAAATATCGTTGTAAGGTGATCTCATATATCTAACCTTGTCTCAACATTTTTCTGAAACCTTTGTCATTCATAAGACAATCATTAACTAGATATAAGTTTAAAAGATGAAGTTACAAGATACTCCAATATACTTATATCTTTTCCGAATACTACTTGAACTACCACAGTTCAATGTATAAATAGTTCATCCCATAGATTAAGCTACAAGACAAAACTTGTATAGAATCAATCTTTAAAATATCATCAAAATAAAATGAAGTTATGAGATACTTCATTTGATGCAAACATCATTTTGAAAACTTGACCCTACCAACACTCAACAATCGCCAAACCGTAGCCTTTCTATCGAAGTGCTCTGGGTAGTGTTGCAGAAATATCCAATTGGATGATGAACTCATTACGGGAGTTTGCCGCACCAGGAAGACCACTTACGATGATCACTCGTAGTAGTGCAACCCCACCATTTTCTACATGTAGAGGAGAACCTGTCGGATTTACTTGTCAACCGAACACTGGACTCCTAAGGAATGAACCGTCTTAGCGGAACTTCCGGGCCATTTGGGCCAATATAATAAGGCTGGGCCGACGCTACTCGACCACTTACGCCACTCCTAGTTCAGATGAAATCCATGACTCTGAAATGTAAAGCTCGTCCCCCCTTTCCCCAAGTAGAAACTTGTTGATACGGCTCCACCAAGAAGTCGTATCTAGTTGGAAAGGAAAACTCACCAATATTTCCCAGGCGATGCCTATTAATGGATTAACTTGTTCCAAGAATTTTACTTCCCGAGTGTTGGGTAAGTAATCAAAAACTCTTTTATCGAAATAGCAACCTTGTTGCGAATATAAAACACACCACAGAGCCGGATCCCTCAGGTTTTGAGTGAATATTTAAATCCCATTTGAAAGGAAGATCTTAAATATTATAAAAATGAGTTTTGGGATCCGCTCTAACTTTTAAAATCATTTTGAAGACTCGCAAACATTTTTAAGAATGTTTGGAGTAATGCTGATTTAATAAAATAAATCAGTCCTAATATATTAGAAAATATCTGAATATTATTATTTAAATAATATTCCCATAAAGAATAATCTTTATAAAAATAATTGAAGTAGAAGTTTTAAAACTTATACTTGCAATGATTATTAAATAACCAAAGATATACTTATACGAAAGTACTATCTTTATTTGAATAATCAAAAGTGAGTTTGATCATCGACACATTATTCCTTAATAAAATAAAGAATAATAATTAGCAATTAATCGGAGTCATAAGTCCTCAAATGAATATTCAAAATAATATTCATTAATAAAATAAACGAAGTCATAAGTCCTCGAATGAATATTCAAAATAATATTTAATAATAAAATAAACGGGGTCATAAGCCCTCGAATGAATATTCAAAATAATATTCATTAATAAAATAAAGTTATCGAATAAACCTTATTTGATTCATAGTTTTAAAAACTATTCATATATATATATATATAAATATATATATATATTATACTCGGGAGCATCGACTCCCGGTTTTAGAAAAATGTTCTCCTTTGGGTCCCCTATACTAAGGGTATATGCAAATTACCACTTATCTCTAGCATAGGCATTATCAACTGAATCAACAGATATATGTATCAAGAATACGAAACAGGCATGCATATATACCATATCACATGCTACAATATATCGCAAGAATTTGCTAAATAACCATTATGCATCTATCAAAAGATAATGCATGTACAAATGTATACATCACAACAACAGTATAACGGATAGAAAACTTGCCTGAGTGCTCCCGAATAGACTTAAGCTTAGAGTGGGTCTGATAACCTATGAACAACAAAATAAGTCGGAATTAAACCTCGGTCGCTTAAGAAACTAGACTTTAACCATTTAGAGTCCTAACGTTCACTTTCGCGCTTAACGATTCACTTAAGTCGCTCGAGTACCCTCGGCTCCACCATTTTTAATAAATTAACCATTAAGATTTTTAAGGCGATTCTTTCGCGAGTGCCTTACCAACTGCCTAATACTCTTTACATAAATGTTTCATACCCCAATTAGTCATTTAAGGTCCTTAACCAAGGTTTGAAAATAAGGCGGGGGTAATGGTTCGGTCGCGAAACGCCGTTACTTAAAACGGTCGTTTCTCCTAAACCGTACATCGAATTCAAGCGTACCACATATCAAAATGAAGCTCATAAAATGAACTATCTAAACATGGCAATGGTCAAAACCTAACAGTGAGTTTAAGGGTTTTGATGTTAAGAACAAAAACAGTCTACGGTAAATCGGGCATTACGACGGCTATGTTTACGCGATTACCCAAATTTATACCACTCCAAATCAACCCACAATCAACATCACAACCAAACTCCATCCATAATTCACCATAACATCCCCAACAACTCAAAATTATCAATTTATACTATTCTCAAACATGAATTTAAACTATACTTAAGTTCATTAATCAATACTCCAAGAATTACAACTCCGAAACATCACAACACCAACTATCCTCTACATTCACAACAAACAAGCCTCTCATGAACTATAACAACAAAACTAAACCTAACACTCAAGTAAATTTAGGGTTTGGAGGGGTTATACCTTCCTTGGAGAGTGGAGAATCAAGTAATTAGCTTGGAATCACCCTTAAAAGTCCTTATCCAAGCTTAATTTAAACAAAAGCTCAAGAACAAAAATTTTAGTTCTTGAAAAACACTATTCACCATCTTCTTCCATGATTTTTAGGAAGAGATTGTAAAGGAATTTGGAGCTTAGATTTATAGGATAACTATATCTAAGTACAAGGAACCTTGGATAATTACCTCACGATTTAACAATGCTTGGAGCTTGAATTTGGATTTTCTTATCCTTGAAAAATGAAGGAAAGCCGAGAGCTTGATGAAGAAAATGGAGTGTTTTGTGTTTTTTGATTTGTTTGCTTGGTTGCTAGCTTTTGTTTTTAATTAATTACCTTTTTACCCATGAAAAATTGTGTGGTTATTAATCAACCACACCTCCTTCCCTTATGTCATGCTTATGTCACCTTTCCTATGTCATCTTGTTACACTTGTCTTCTTCTTGTTGGTGTGATGACATCATCATCCACTAACCCCTTGATTAACTCCTAATTACTTGGCTAATGACCGCTGATCTGTTATGCGGTTCGCTTAACTTTCGTTTTCATTTATCGTTTGAGGGATCATGCCCGGGATCTTATTACTTGGGTTTCCTTAACCTTTCTCAATACATTATATTCCTTTTATGATCCTCTCTTATAATCCTTGAATTTAAATCCTTTTTTATCCTGTTACCTTATACTCAATTCTTTCGGTATCTGGTGGATTTTCGGGAAAAATCAAAGTGTTCAGATTTGAATTCTGACGATCTTTACATACACTTATATACCACATAGAGTACTAATAATATCCCAGAAGATCAATAAAAGAACCCCTACATAGTGTGGCATGAAAAGTTTTCTTATTCAGCATAATCAGCAAAACACTATTCATAAGGGTTTCAAAAATTTCAAAAATTGGGGTTATTACACTTGTGCCAATTTTGAGACTTGGCATTGTCTTCTCCTCATTCCTGGCTTCAGTCTTCTCATTGTCAGCTACAAGTGCAACTGTTCCTCCTTTTCTCTTCCCCTTTTCCAACAGCTCATCTTGCTCCATCTCAAGTTCATATGTCTTCAAAATTTCATATAATCTTTCAAGTGTGAAGTCCTTATAATCTTGAGAATTTCTTAGAGAAATAGTCATAGGCTTCCATTCCTTTGGTAGAGATCTTAGAAATTTTAAATTGGAGTCCTTGACTTGGTACACTCTGCCATACAGCTTTAATCCATTCAACAGTTTCTGAAATCTGTTGAAGGTATCATTCAATGAGTCTCCTTCTTCAAAATGAAAATATTCATACTGTTGAATGAAAAGCTGCATTTTGTTTTCTCTAACTTGCTCAGTGCCTTCACAGATAAGTTGCACAGTATCCCAAATTTCCTTAGCAGTTTGGCTGTTAATGACATTGTCAAACATATCTTGATCTAGGCCATTAAACAGAATGTTCATGGTTTTCTTGTCCTTGTGAACCTCTTCAATATCTCCAACAGTCCATTCTGCTTTTGGCTTGGGAATAGACTGTCCAACAGCAACTATTGCAGTAGCAGCTGTGGCCACCTTGTGAGGGATGTGAGGACCATTTTCAATGCAGTTGATGTAGCTTTCATCTTGAGAGAGAAGATATAAATGCATCTTCACTTTCCAGTGATGATAGTTATCTCATTCCAGGATTGGAATCTTTACACCAATATCCTTCTTACTCTTGATGTTAACAGAATAGATCTTTAAACTCTTTGTATGTTAAGAGCTTGCTCTGATACCAATTGTTATTCCCAGTGAACTAACAATGAGATTTACAGAAGGGGGGTTGAATGTAAATCTCAAAACTTTTTCAAGTTTTGAGCAATTTCTAGTCTATGTGTTTTGATGAGCAAGTGTGTGTGAATTGCTTTGAGCTAATGCAGACAGATATATATATTCAAACACAAATGTAAAGAACACAACAGACTTAAAAACTTTTCTGGTAGATTTGTTGTTCCACCAGAGATGTGTTATCTCAGAAAATCTGTGATTCAAATAATTAAACCAGAGCTGCTTCCTAGTACAAACTAGATGATTTTCTCTCTGGATTTTTCTAAACAGCTCTGGAAAATTCTCTTCTAATTACTAGCTACTACTTGGTTTATATATTACCAAGTTTACAAGTGAAGACAAAACTGTAAAATACAATTAAAAGACTCTTTACATGTTTCTTCTTCATTTCTCTATCCAATGGAATTTAGGTTTAGCTGTGAATCTTTGAATACTTCCTTGTTTGCACCAGAATGGAAATGCTGCATTTCCTTGATTCCTCCTAGAGGCTGCCACATTCCAGTTTGTCTCTGTCAACCCATGTGCCTCTGTCAGCTTATGAATTATCACTATCAACTGCTATTGAACTAAGCATCCGTTGAAGCTTTTATCCGTTGATGACTTTATCCGTTGAAGCACTAATCCGTTGATGGATGTTATCCGTTGAAGCTTTATCCGTTGATACATTAGCAGTTGAAGCATTATCCGTTGAAGCACTCATCCGTTGATGGATGTTTTCCATTGAAGCTTTAGAGACATCCGTTGAAGCTTTGTTTCTCATCCGTTGAAGGCCTTTAATATCAGTTGATACTATTTCACTTATACAAAATTACAAGGCATGAAATATTTACAATTAGCCCTCCTATTTGCATATCCACTAGTAGTCAACATGACTGATAATTTTCCACAACATCTAAGAATTATAACTTAAATACAGAGAATGAAATGTGCTACAATACTAAGCTTATTTCTAAGTAAAGCTACTCCTTCAACGGATAGCCAAAATGGTCTTATCCGTTGAGGTTACAAACACTATATTTCTACTTAAGTGTTTTGTTTAACTTATCATCAAACTAATACACATATTCCTAATAGTTGCAGTCGTCCACATCTCTTCAACAACTTCACAGTATATGGTGGGTGATTCCAGCATGGCATAGTTGAGTTTGCAGTTCTTCATAAAATCCATCATCTTGTGGTAGTCACCAGACTGTTGAATCCCCTTGTTCACAATAACAGTGAAGTTGTTCTTCTCATAGATAAATCCAGTTTGAGACATTATCTTGACGACTGGTGCCATTGTTAGAGAGTAAAAACTTGCAGAGAGAGAGAGTAAGTGCTTTTGAGAAAGAGAGAAGTTAGAGCAGATGATTTGAGAAAGATAAAAGAAAAGCAGTGAAAATGAATTGTGCTTTTATACTCTCTCAAAAATAACTGTCAAAAATAATAAAGTAAAATAAAGCAACCAATAAGAATTGCCCAAAATAGCCGTTTTAAAGATATACTGTAAAAATTCCATCAATTATCCGTCGTGTTATACTTACTAACTGTAAGTATACTCGATGGATAATGTTCAGGAAATTAACGGCTAGGATTCAGACAATTCGACGGATGAGAATAAAAAGTTATCCGTCGAGTCATAAAATATTCCAAAAAAATAATTGATTTTATTAACAAAATGTAAACTGACGAATGATCAAACTCGATGGATAATGATCATCCGTCGAGATGTAAATTTTGACTTAGCCAAAATTTCATCCAAGACTGAAAAACCAATTAAATTTCTGGCTGCAATACAACTTGCAAATTATTAAAAGGAATTCAAGAGTAATTTAACATACCTAACTCACTTACCAACCTTGAAAAGGTGGATTCATCCAGTGGCTTGGTAAAAATATCTGCAAGCTGCTTTCACTTGGAATAAAACGTAGTTCCACAGTACCATTCATTACATGTTCCCTTATGAAGTGGTACTTGATGTCTATGTGCTTTGTTCTTGAATGTTGTACTGGATTTTCAGTGATGGCAATAGCACTTGTGTTATCACAGAAAATGGAAATTCTTTCCACTTGCAGATCATAGTCTAGCAATTGGTTTCTCATCCACAAAATCTGTGCACAGCAACTGCCAACAGCAATATACTCAGCTTCAGTTGTAGAAGTAGAAACTGAATTTTGCTTTTTACTGAACCAGGACACAAGCTTGTTTTCTAGAAATTGATAGGTTCCTGTTGTACTTTTTCAATCAATTCTACAACCTGCATAGTCTGCATCTGAATAACCAGTTAGATCAAAATCAGAATCTCTAGGGTACCAGATGCCAAGTTTTGGTGTTCCCTTGAGATATCTGAAAATACTCTTAATAGCTACTACGTGAGATTCTCTAGGATCAGCTTGAAATCTAGCACAAAGGCATGCAACAAACATTATATCTGGCCTACTAGCTGTTAAGTACAAAAGTGAGCCAACCATGCCCCTATAACTTGAAATATCAACAGACTTTTCAGTAGTGTTTAATTCAAGCTTAGTTGTAGTGGTCATGGGAGTTTTTGCAGATGTGCAATCCATTAGATCAAACTTCTTTAAAAGATCATAAATGTATTTAGTTTGACTAATGAATATTCCATCACTAACTTGCTTAACTTGCAAACCAAGAAAGTAAATTAGTTCACCCATCATGCTCATTTCATACTTACTTTGCATCAATTTGGCAAACTTTTTGCAAAGTTTTTCATCTGTAGAGCCAAAAATAATGTCATCTAAATAAATTTGAACAATTATACTAGAGCCATTAACATTTCTAAAGAATGAAGTCTTGTCTACAGTACCTCTAGTGAAGTGATTCTCCAAAAGAAACTTTGACAAAGTGTCATACCGGGCTCTAGGTGCTTGCTTCAGTCCATAAAGTGCTTTCAAAAGATAGTAGAAATATTCTGGAAAATTTGGATCTTCAAAACCAAGAGGCTGACTGACATAGACTTCTTCCTCTAAATCTCCATTCAGAAAGGCACTTTTGACATCCATTTGATAGACCTTGAAATTGGCATGGGCTGCATAGGCTAAGAAGATTCTGATGGCTTCAAGTCTTGCAACAGGAGCAAATGTTTCATCAAAATCTATTTCTTCTTGTTGACAATAGCCCTTAGCAACAATCTAGCTTTGTTCCTGACTATTATGCCATTTTCATCCATCTTGTTTCTGAATACCCATTTGGTGTCTATTGGATTCTTCCCTTTAGGCTTGGGCACCAGCTTCCATACCTTATTCCTTTCAAATTGGTTTAGCTCCTCCTGCATAGCTAAAATCCAATCAGGATCCAATAAAGCTTCTTCTACCTTCTTTTGTTCTTCCTTAGAGAGGAAGCTGCTATATAGACATTCCTCCTGAGTTGCTCTCCTTGTTTGAACTCTAGAAGATACATCACCAATGATGAGCTCAAAGGGGTGATCCTTTGTCCATTTCCTTTGTTAAGGTAGATTAGCTCTAGATGAAGAGGCCTCATTGTTGTCTTAATGTGTGATTGAGTTTTATTTATTAGAAACTCCCACTGAGTTAATGGATCTTTTATTTGAGAAAGGGGAAATTTCTGTAAGTGATCTATTCTGACTTTCAGCTTCTTTTGATGACCTGACGGATGGTGAATTTTGAGTACCGACGGATGAAGCTGGTTGTCTCCCGACGGATAAAGCAGATTGTCTCCCGACGGATGAAGCATTTTGCAACTCGACAAATGTTGAATTTTGTGCTTCATTGGTAGTGGATTTTTCTGCATTATTCTTTGATATTGTTTCCTGATCACTTTCATCATCACTGTCATCACTAACCATCTCCATATTGTCAAATTTGAGGCTCTCATGGTAATCTCCATCTTGCAGTCCTTCAATCTTTTTATCATCAAACACAACATGTATTAATTCCACAACAATGTTGGTTCTTAGATTGTAGACTCTATATGCTTTACCAACAACATATCCAACAAAAATTCCTTCATCTGCTTTAGCATCAAACTTCTCATTCTGATCAGTTTGATTTCTCAAGATATAATATTTGCAGCCAAAGACATGAAGAAAATTTAGAGTTGGCTTCTTATTCTTAAAAAATTGGTAGGGAGTCATGCATTTTTCTTGATTAACCAGAGAAATATTCTGAGTGTAGCATGCAGTATTTATATCTTCAGCCCAGAAATATGTTGGTAACTTGGATAATTCAAGCATTGTCCTTGCAGCTTCAATAAGTGATCTATTCTTTCTATCTACTACTCCATTTTGTTGTGGAGTTCTTGCTGTTGAAAACTCATACAAAATCCCACTTTCTTCATAAAATTCTCTCATGACAAAATTCTTGAACTCAGTTTCATTGTCACTCCTGTTTCTTCTAACTTTGAAATCAGGATGATTGTTGACTTGCCTTATGTGATTGATGATGATTTCACTAGCCTCATCTTTGGACTTAATGAAATATGTCCAATAGAACTTTGAGAAATCATCTACAATTACTAGGCATAATCTTTTCCTTGAGATGGACAACACATTGACCAATTGTTGAATTAAGCTTCTTTCTGAATGATGATTTAATTTGCTTTCCCTTTTGGCAAGCATCACACAGTCCATCTTTAGAAAACTCCACTTGAGGAATTCCTCTAACCAGTTCTTTCTTCATAAGTTCATTCATGGTCTTAAAGTTTAGATGGGATAGCTTCTTGTGCCATAGCCAACTTTCATCTTGACTTGCTTTACTGAGAAGACAAGTAACAGATTCTGCATTTGATGAGTTGAAGTCAACTAGGTACATATTTCCTTTTCTCACTCCAGTGAGAACCACTTTGTTGCTCCTCTTGTTTGTCACAATACAGGCTTCTGAGGTGAAGGTTACTGAATTGCCTTTATCACACAACTGGCTGATACTCAACAAATTATGCTTGAGACCATCCACTAAAGCAACCTCCTCAATGATGATATTATCTTTAGAAATCAAGCCATATCCCACAGTATAACCCTTACTATCATCTACAAAAGTAATACTTGGGCCAACTCTCTCCTTGAACTCTGTGAGCAGGGTAGAATCACCAGTCATGTGTCTTGAACAACCACTATCCAAGTACCATAGATTCTTTCTGTTTCCCTGCACACATTAAAATCAAATCAAGTTGATTTTGGTACCCAAGTTTCCTTGGGTCCTGCCTTGTTAGCTTTCTTTTTCTGTTTCTTAGGTTTGATCTCATTTGACTTGGGGATATTAGATTTATCCTTAGTCATTTGAGTTGGACCTTTGAAACCATTCATTGCAACAGAATTATCATGCACATTTTGATTAACAGGAAATGTCATGCTATTAGTAAACATGTTATTCCAGTAGGGAATGCTAAATGGCATTTGAGGCATACTAAATGCAATATAATAAGGATTAGGTGCAAATGGCATATTAGCAAATTGTGCATTTATATTCTGTGTAGACATAACATTCATAGGCATAGAAGGCATGGAATTCATGTTGGGAAAAGGAGGTGGCACATATATGGAAGTAGGCATAGCAGTTTTGCAATTAACAGACAGATGATTTACACTACCACACTTAACACAGATTTTTCTTGGAGCATACTTATCAGGTGTGTAGTTGTTATGTTTGTTAACCCCCACTTTACCATTTCTATTGTTTTTCCTTTTAGCCTCTATTTTAACCTCAATCTTTTCTAATCTGTCATTCAATTGCTTGATAGACAGATGACCAACATTCACTTTCTTTTCCTTCTTCACTTGACTAGATTCTCCTGTAATGAAGTTTTTGGAGACTGGTCCATATTTTTCATTTAACTTGGCAAGTTTAGCTTTACTCACAGGTTTGCTCACATCCGACGGATGAAGATTTATATCACTCGACGGATAATCCTTTTGATTATCTGACGGATGACTCTCATCATCCGTTGAGTCTACATCTGTTAGCAATCCTTCAACCAAATTGGGTTCCAGCTTATCCTTATTCTTCTTCCAGGCTGCATCACAAAAGAACTCAATACCTTGAACTTTGGTGATTTGAGCATGAACATCTCTAGATGGTTTCCATGCCTTAATCACCTCCTGTTCTCGTTCAAGCTGCTTCTTCAAGATCCCTTCTTTCTTCAAGGACTCAGTTAATTCATCCTTAGCAATTTTACACTTAATTCTCAATTTTTCAAATTCAATAAATTGAGACTCTAGCACATTATTCCTCTCACTTAAAAACAAATTGTTTTCTTTGATTTTAGCATTTTCCTTAGTAAGAGACCTAAGTGTAACACGCAAATGATATAATTCTGTAGACATGTCATTTATTGCATCATTACACTCAGCTTTAGATAAATGTGCAAGGTTAGTGGTGATTACCTGATTACTTGAAGAACTTGTCTCTGTTTCATCAGACTTGGCCATTAGGGCTATATTGACATAGCTGATATCCTCATCCTCATCCAGACCATCTGCTGCCCAGTCATTTTCTTGTGTAATGAAAGCCCTTTCCTTTTGTTTGAGCAACTCAAAATATTTCTGTTTATAATCCACAGGCTCAAACTTCTTCTTGCTGGAATCTGACTTTCTACACTCACTGACAAAATGCCCTGCCAAGCCATATTTGAAACATTTAAATTTTGATTTATCCATCATGTTTCTATTTGGCTTAGCTTCTCCAAAGTTCTTCTTGAACTTGAGCTTGGCAAATATTCTGGAAAGAAATGCTAGATGTTCATCAATGTCATCCATATCATCTTGGCTCAAAGAATCTTCATTTTCTGCTACCAGCCCCTTGCCCTTGTTTTTACAGACCTTTGAAGTTGACTCAACAGCTTCTATCTTCATCTTCTTCTCTTTCTCTAACTCAGCAACTAGTGCAACGGACCCTCCTTTCTTCTTTCTTCTTTCCTCTCTCCATCCTCTCATCTTGCTCTATTTTAAGCTCATAAGTTTTCAGAATGCCATACAATCTCTCCAAAGTAAACTCCTTGTAATCTTGAGAGTTTCTCAATGAGGCTGTCATTGGTTTCTATTCCTTTGGAAGAGATCTAAAGAATTTAAGATTGGAGTCTTTTGTATGATAGACTCTTCCATGCAACTTCAGAGCATTTAGTATTTTTTGAAATCTACTAAAAATGTCAGTGAGAGACTCACTATATTCACTATGAAAGTGCTCATATTGCTGAATTAGCAGCTGCATCTTATTTCCCTAACTTGTTCAGTGCCATCACAGATAATCTGTATTGTATCCCAAACTTCCTTGGCAGTTTTGCAATTGATGATGTTGTCAAACATGTCACCATCAACTCCATTGAATAGAATATTCATGGCCTTCTTGTCTTTCCTGACTTGTTCAATATCAGGATCTGACCATTTATGCCTTGGCTTGGGAACTGATGGCTCATTTCCAGTTGCAGCTCTCATTGGCACATGAGGGCCTCTCTCTATGTAAGCTACATAGGCCTCATCTTGAGAAAGTAAATAGAGATGCATCTTTACCTTCCAGTGATGGTAATTATCTTTGTCCAGAAAAGGAATCTTGACTCCAACATCCTTCTTGTTCATCTTGCTGTTTGTTGTGATCTTTAAACTCTTTGTTCTTTAAGAGCTTGCTCTGATACCAATTGTTAGTCCCTAACGATGCAACAAGAATTACAGAAGGGGGGTTGAATGGAATTCTTGAACCTTTTTCAGAAATGTAAAATGTTCTAACTTAAAATATGTATGACAGTGTTTTAATTTGCAAAGTGCAGAATGACAAGTTAAATAGAATCAAAACACAAAGTGATAAAAACACAAGTCTTTAAAACTTTCTGGTGGATTAGAAAGTATCCACCAGATATATATATATATATATATATATATATATATATATATATATATATATCGAGAGAACTCTGTGAAGCTTGAATAGCTCACAGTTGCTTATAAATAAGAATAACTAAACTTACAGAGAAATGCTAAAGATACAACTTACAAATGTTTCTCTGAGAATTTACTTGCTTAGTCTTGTTGTTGTTCTAATTACTACTCTTGGTTTATATATCACCAAGATTACACAGCAATAAGACAAGATAATAAAACAAAACCTACCAAGTCTAATACTGTGCTACTTCATTACTCTATTCCAGCATCTTTGAATATCTTCATAATATCATGGAAATGGCAATGCTTCTTTGTTCTCAAAAACCCAGTTGAATAGGCTTCCACATTCCTTTTGCATACACTCAACGCATGTGACTGTGTTGTCACTGTCAACAGATGTTTGAATTGATTATCCGTCGGGTACATGATCATCCGTCGGGTTGCCTTGTTGATCATCCGTCGAATAACATTGTTGATTATCCGTCGGGTAGCTATTTGGCACTTGACTTCATTTCATTTATGCAGAATTACAAGACATCATCTATGTACAATAAATCAACCTATTATGCATATCTAATTAAAGTCAATATGACTTATATGCTACTACAGAATCTAAACAAGGTGTATGCAGAAGTGTGTGCTACAGACTTATTGTTACATAAGCTACTCACTCGATGGATATCAAATCCTTATCCGTCGGGACTATATAGAGTCATCCATCGGGATAATATTTGTTTATCTGCCGAGTGCTACATTTTTCACTAAGTTAAATCTACTAAGGTGTTTTGTTAAAGAAATCATCAAGTTCACAACATATCCATAACAGCTTTGTTCAACAGAGATACCCTGTTGAGAGGATGCCTCTAGAGTCTGTTTAATTCCCTATTTTACAATTGCATCCTATTGGGAGGGTGCAGAGGTGGTTTGACTGGTCAACTCAGTTTATTTTGTCTTCTTTGTTTTCTTGACCAAGGGTGACTCTTTTTCTGTTTGGTCCTCACCACTCTCATTGATTACAGTTAATGGTGTCTGCTTCCTCTTCTTTTTACTCACTTCACCCTTTTGAAAGGATGAAGTGGTCGGTTTCCTAGCTTCTAGTGGTACAGAAGGAAGGGTCTCAGTATGGGAAGGTCCCTGTTGGTGTTCCTGTATTTGTCCTTCTACAGGTACAGGAACCACTACTGCACTAGATGTAATTGTAGACCTCATGTCAGACATGGGGTTAGTAAGTGAGCCAAGTAAAATTTTAGACACTTGCTTACAATTGCCTATTTTTGTCCTATTTATACCATTAAGCAAATGAATGTCTTGAATTGTATGATTTAAAGTAAACATTATAAACCTGGGAAAAAAGATTTCCTTACCTCTTGTAACTAGGGGCATTGTGACCCTGGTGCTAAGTTCTTCTAGGATCAATAGACCAACATTCAAGTGTTTGTTGTGAGCTATGGAGAACACCAGCTTCTGGACCACACTTGATATATTGTCATATCCTGTATTTCTGCAAGTGAAGGCCCTCACAATGGAATCAAACAAGAAAGACCATTCCTTCCTTAAGTACTTCTTGTTCAGACTAGCTAGGTTGATTCTTTCACTATAGTTGATGAAGTCCATGAACTCAGCTAGCTCATCCTGTGTTGGAACCTCCACCACAGTTTCAGTTGGAATGCCCAAACCTTGATTCACATCTTGCTCATTAAACTTCACTTGTTGGCCTCTAATAGAGAAGTTTACCACAATAGATACAGAGTTGTCATGCACAATTGTCCTCACCACAACTATTGTCTAAAATTCATGCAGAACATCCAAGTAAAGGATTGGATTAGCAGCTAGAGCTCCTGCAAGATAAGACTCAGACAAAAATTTAACAAACCCCTTGAAACTGTCAGGAGCTTGATTAGCATTTGTAAAATCGAGATAGTTGGTTCCATCCTTGGGGATTGCAGCTTTAACATTGTTTAGTGTCATTTTAGAGGAGTAAATTTGAGTAGGTAAGAAAAAATAGAGATAAAGAGTTTGAAACGAGAGAGAGCGGTTGAGAATTGGAAAAATTATGTCACCTAGAGATCTTGAAGGTGTAAAGAGGTGTATGTCGAGATGTCTGGATATTTATAGTAAAAGGTAGATGGCTTATCGAGAACTAAAAATGAACATTTGGAATTTTCTTATCGAGAAGTCATATTGAGAGAAAAGATACATATCGATATGTCATTTTTCCGATTCTTATCGAGAACTAGAAAATGACTTGTCGAGATGTCAAATAAATACCCAGCTTGTCTTGAATGGACTGAATTGTTTCCAATTTTTATTTGAATAAATTAAAATAAAATCAGACTCATTTTGTTAAAAGTATTTTACCAAAATAATTTTTTAAATTAAATTATCTTAGTTCTGAGTTATTGATAAGTCTAAAATTTATACGTGCAGAGAACTCTTTGAGTTAACACTTATCGAGATCTCTACAATGACTTATCGAGAAGTCATAATAAAGCTTGTCGAGAAGTCCTTCGAGAAGTCAGAAAAATGACTTATCGAGTTCTCACTTGAGAAGTCTCAAAATGACTTGTCGAGAAGTCAATTAGACTCATCGAGAACTCAGTTCTCTATATACTTTTGATCTTTTTGATTTTACCTTGTGCTAATTTTACATATTGAAAATGCAAATCAACAGTTAGACAATTTTCTTTGAATTGAAAAATTCCAAGATAAATTTTGAATTTTGAAAAATAAATATATAGAGATTTCTGAAATATTTATAACTCATATTACAGTTAATTTCTAATTAAATCAAATTAATTTTAATTTATTAAAAATTAATCTGCTGCAACACTTTAGCTGAGTTCTTGCCTTTAGGATGAAAGTCTAGTGAAAGTGGCTTCATCCAAAGGTTAAGTAAAAATGTCAGATAACTGTTTTTCTGTTGGAACAAAAATAAGCTCAATGGTACAATTTGCAACATGTTCTCTAATAAAATGGTACCTTACATCAATGTGCTTTATTCTAGAATGATTAACTGGATTAGCCACAATATATATAACATTAGTATTGTCACATATAATTGGAATTTTGTGTAACACTAGGAAATAATCCATTAGCTGATTTCTAATCCAAAGCACTTGAGCACAGCAACTTCCAGCAGCTATGTATTCAGCCTCAGCTGTGGAAGTTGACACAGATTGTTGTTTCTTGCTATACTAGGATACAAGTCTTTGTCCAAGAACTGACAGCTTCCACTAGTACTCTTTTTGTCAACCCTACATCCAGTAAAATCTGCATCTGCGTATCCAACAGCTTCAGAACCTGTTCCCTTAGGATACCATAATCCCAAGTTTGGAGTCCCCTTTAAGTATCTGAAAATTCTCTTCATAGCCATCAAATATGATTCCTTTGGATTGGCTTAAAATCTTGCACAAAGATATGTTGCAAACATAATGTCTGGTCTACTAGCAGTTAAATACAACAAAGATCCAATCATTCCTCTATAACCTGAAATGTCTACACTTTTTCCTTTCTTATCTTCATCCAACTTAGTAGTTGTAGACATAGGTGTAGATGCAGGTAAACAATCAACCATGTCAAACTTCATCAATAAATCCTTGACATACTTCTTCAATAAATCCTATCACAAAATGATGGACTTCATTCAAGGCTACAAACTGAGCTATGCAGTGATGGCATCACCAGTAATCTACAGTAAGGTTGTGGAGAAGATATGGACTACAACAGTGTACAACTCCAAAGATAAGACCATTGCCTTCTCTCTCAAAGGTAATGACCATTGTATAAATAGTGATGAAATTCAAGCTTGCTTACAATTTCCTGAAAACTATACAATAGTTTTACACACAGACACATATGTCAGTGCCATGCTTATTTTTATGGGCTATGCTCTTAACCCTACCAAGTTGGGTGAGGTTAGGAGGATGGGCCTTAGAAAAGAATGGAGCTTTCTATTTGATTTCTTCATTAAGGCATTTTCTAGTAAGATAAGCAATTTTGATGCAGTTACATACTCACTTGTTAACATGCTATATACGCAACTTAGTGATAAGTACTATAACTTTAGTGAGTCTGTCATGTATGAGTTAGGTTTCAAATTAGGAGACATTAAGAAGAGAAATAAAAACATCTATTATGCTAGATTCTTTATGATGATAACTAATCATATTTCTAAGGATCTCTCTATTGAGAACCCAACAAACAAACTTGTTTGTTGGGTCTAAGAGAAGAGAGTTATTGCTGATTTAAACAGGGCAAATCACCATAGTAAGGTTCCCCTCATCTATTTGCCAATCATGGAGAAACCTCCGGTAAGTGAGGTAAGCACTTCTGTCTCTACTACTTTCCAACCACCAATTTCTTTGCAAACTTCTGTGGCAATGGCATCTCTGACAATGACCAAACAGATGCCTACCCAAGCCACAAAATCCAAAATTTCTAAATCCAAGTCAAAGAAACCCCACTCTAGTTCCTCTCAAAAGAAACTAGTTTTAAAAACTACCAAAACACAAGAGGGGAGTGTGAAAGGTGGTGAGACAGGTGAGGGACAGGGTGAACATTATAGAAACCTTAATGATAGGGAGAGTGAGGTTTGTGTGACCTAAACCATCCCAACAAACTGTAGTGCTTAATAAGGAATCAAGCTCATTTCTAGTTGCATCCTCCCAAAAGGATGTGACTATTCAAACAAGCTCTCAGCCAAGAGCACATGCCAAAAGGGGAGGGACACATACCAATCTCAAATTTATATTAGAAAAAAGAAATCTAAACTTATGGGGGAGTCACAGGGTGCACACACAGTGCCAACTACAGTCAAAGACTCAGTTACAGCACAATCACAAAGTCAGATTGATGTGGCTCCAATAAATATATGTGATGGAACCGAGCAGGTAAGGGAAAACAAGATGCAACTCTTGATTCAGCAATATGAGCATTTTCATAGTGAAGAAAGTGAGTCACTCACTGGCATATTTATTAGGTTTCAAAAACTACTAAATACTCCAAAGTTACATGGAAGAGTCTATCAGATAAAAGACTCAAACCTCAAATTCTTTAAATCTCTACCAAAGGAATGAAAGCCTATGACAGTCTCACTAAGGAATTCTCAAGACTACAAGTAATTTACCTTAGATAGACTGTATGGGATTCTAAAGACCTATGAGCTTGAAATAGAGTAAGATGAGAAGCTGGAGAAAGGAAGAAAGAAGGGAAGGTCCATTGCTTTGGTTACTGAGTAGGAGAAAGAGAAGGAGATAAAGGTTGAAACTGTGGATTATGCACCAAATCTTAGAGTTTGTGAAGGAAAAGGAAAAGGGCTAATTGTTGAACATGAAGACCATCTTAGTCAAGATGATATGAAAGACATAGATGAACATCTAGCTTTTTCTATCCAAAAGGTTTGCCAAGCTCAAATCCAAGAAGAATTTTGGAGCATCCAAGCCAAACGGAAACATGGTTGACAAGTCAAAATTTAAATGTTTCAAGTGTGGCTTAAATGGTCATTTTGCAAGTGAATGCAGAAATCCTGATTCTGATAGAAAGAAGTTTGAGCCTGTGGATTATAAAAAGAAGTACTTTGAGTTGCTCAAACAAAAGGAAAGGGCCTTTCTAACTCAAGAAAATGACGGGGCTGCTGATGGATTGGATGAAGATGAGGATACAAGCTATGTCAAACTAGCCCTAATGGCCAAATTATATGAAGCAGAAGTCATCTCTTCAAGTAATCAGGTAATCACCACTAATCTAGCACATTTATCTAAAGCTGAGTGTAATGATGCTATAAATGACATGTCTGCTGAACTATATCATCTACGTGTTACACTCAAATCTCTCCCTAAAGAAAACACTAAAATTAAAGAGAATAATCTGTTTTTAAGTGAAAGAAACAATGTGCTAGAATCTCAATTTGTTGAGTTTGAAAAACTGAAGATGGAGTGCAAGATTGCCAAAGATGAACTGACTGAATCCTTAAATAAAGAGGATATTTTAAAAAAGCAACTTGAACGAGAATAGGAAGTAATTAAGGCATGAAAATCATTAAGAGATGTCCATGCTCAAATTACTAAAGTTCAAGGTATAGAATCCTTCTATGATGAAGCCTGGAAAAATAGCAAGGAGAAACTAAATTCTAACTTGGAGGAAGGACTTTTAATGAATGTGGATTCGACGGATGATGAATGTTATCTGTTGAATGATCAAAAGAATTATCCGTCGAAAGACAAGGAACCAAGTAGGGCATCTATCAATCAAGTCAAGTGAAAAAGAACAAGAGAGTCAATATAGGGCATCTGTCAATCAAGCAATTGAATGGCAGATTGGAGAAAATTGAGGTTAAAGCAGAATTAAAAAGGAAAAACAATAGAAAAATTAACAAACATAACAACTACACACTTGATAAATATGCACCTAGAAAAACATGTGTGAAGTGTGGTAGTGTTAATCATTTATCTGTTAATTATAAACTTTCCATCCCTGTACCCATGTATACACCTTCTTTATTTTCTAACATGTCTACAATGCCTGTGAATGTTATGCCTGCACATAATTTGAATGCACAATTTGCTAATATGCCATTTGCATAAAATCCTTACTATGTTGCATTCAGTATGCCTCAAATGCCATTTAGTATACCTTACTGGAATAACATGTTTGCACATAATATGCCCTTCCATGTAAATCAGCATGTGCATGATAATTCTGTAATGATGAATGGTTTCAAAGGTTCTCCTCAAATAACTAAGGATGAATCTCAGATGCCTAAGTCAAATGAGGACAAGCCTAAGAAACCTAAGAAAAAGGCTAACAAAACATGACCCATGGAAATTTGTGTACCAAAATTAACTTGATTTGATTTTGTTGTGTGCAGGGAAATAAAAAATCTTTGGTATTTAGATATTGGGTGCTCAAGGCACATGACTGGAGATTCTACCCTGCTCACTGAGTTCAAGGAGAGAGCTGGCCCAAGTATTACGTTTGGAGATGACAGCAAGGGTAATACTGTAGGATATGGCTTGATTTTAAAAGATAATGTCATCATTGAGGAAGTTGCCCTAGTGGATGGACTCAAGAATAATCTATTGAGTATCAGCCAGTTTTGTGACAAGGGCAACTCAATAACTTTCAATTCTGAAGCCTGTGTTGTGACCAATAAGAAAAGCAACAAAGTGGTTCTCACTGGAGTGAGAAAAGGAAATGTGTATCTAGCTCACTTCAACTCATCAAATACAGAATCTGTCACTTGTCTCTTTAGCAAGGCAAGTAAAAATGAAAGTTGGCCATGACACAAGAAGTTATCCCATCTTAACTTCAAGACTATGAATGAACTAGTCAGGGAAGATTTGGTAAGAGGAATTCCTCAAGTGGAATTCTAAAAGTATGGACCGTGTGATGCATGTCCACAAAGGAAAATAGAGCAAAACATCATTCAGAAAGAACCTTGTCTCAACAATTGAAGAACCTTTATAATTACTACACATGGACTTATTTGGACCAGTCAATGTATTATCCATCTCAAATAAATGATACTGCCTAGTAATTGTGGATGATTTCTCAAAGTTCTCTTGGACATATATTCTCAAATCCAAAGATGAAGCTAGTGAAATCATCATCAATCACATAAGGCAAGTTAACAATCATCCTGACTTCAAAGTTAGAAGAATCAGGAGTGATAATGGAACTGAGTTCAAGAATTATGTGATGAGATTATTTTGTGAAAAGAATGGGATCATGCATGAGTTCTCTGCAGCAAGGACTCCACAACAAAATTGAGTGGTAGAAAGAAAGAGCAGATCTCTTATTGAAGCTGCAAGAACAATGCTAGAGGAATCAAAGTTACCAACATACTTTTGGGTAGAAGCTCTAAATACTACATGCTACACTCAGAACATTTCTTTGGTTAATCAAGAAAAATGCATGAAACCCTAACAATTGTTCAAGAACAGGAAGCTAACTTTAAACTTTCTTCATATCTTTGGCTGCAAATGTTATATCTTGAGGAATCAAACTGATCAGAATGGAAAGTTTGATGCCAAAGCAGATAAAGGCATTTTTTTTGGATATGCAGTTGGAAAAGCATATAGAGTCTACAATCTTAGAAACAAAACTGTTATGGAATCTGTACATGTTGTGTTTGATGATAACAAGATTGAAGGACTGCAAGATGAAGATTTTCATGTAAGACTCAAATTTGATAATGTTGAGATGATTTATAATGATAGTGATGATGAAAGTGATCAATAAACAATATCTAAGGTTAATACAAAAAAGTATAAAACTAATGAAGCACATAATTCAATGTCCGTCGAAAGACCAAATGCATCATCCATTGAAAGACAATCTACATCATCCGTCGAAAGACAAAGATCAACATCCGTTGAGCCATCAATAGGAGTTGAAAGCCAATACAGATCACAATCAGAAAGAACCCCAACTTCAAGTCAAAGATCCACAAACTCAGGGGGAGTTTCTTCTAATCAAAACTCATTCACTCATCAAGACAACTATGAGGCCTCTTCATCTAGAGCTAATCTACCACAACAGAGAAAAAGGACTAGAGATCACCCATTTGAGCTAATAGTTGGTGATGCATCTTCAAGAGTGCAAACTAGAAAAGCAACTCAAGAAGAATGTATATACAACAACTTTCTATCACAGGAAGAGCCTAAAAAGATAGAAGAAACTCTTTTGGATCCTGATTGGGTTTTAGCTATGCAGGATGAGCTAAACCAATTTGAAAGGAATAAAGTTTGTAAACTGGTACCCAAGCCTAAAGGAAAGAATCCTATTGACACCAAGTGGATATTCAGAAACAAGATGGATGAAAATGGCATAGTGATCAGGAACAAAGCTAGATTGGTTGCTAAAGGCTATTGTCAACAAGAAGGAATATATTTTAATGAGACCTTTTCTCTTGTTGCAAGACTTGAAGCCATCAAAATTTTTATAGCTTATGCGGCCCATGCCAATTTCAAAGTCTATCAAATGGATGTTAAAAGTGCCTTTCTAAATGGAGATTTGGAGGAGGAAGTCTATGTCAGTCAGCCTCCTGGTTTTGAAGACCCCAACTTTCCAGATTATGTCTATTATCTCTTGAAAGCACTTTATGGACTAAAGCAAGCACCTAGAGCTCGGTATGACACTTTGTCAAAGTTTCTCTTAGAAAATCATTTCAGAAGAATACTATTGATAAAACTTTATTCTTTAGAAATGTTAATGGCTCTAGTATACTCGTTCAAATTTATGTAGATGGTATTATATTTGACTCTACAGATGAAAAACTTTGCAAAAAGTTTGCCAAATTGATGCAAAGTAAATATGAAATGAGCATGATGGGAGAACTAACTTACTTTCTTGGTTTACAAGTTAAGCAAGTTAGTGATGGGATATTCATTAGTCAAACTAAATATATTTATGATCTTTTAAAGAAATTTGACTTAAGGGATTGCACATCTGCAAAAACTCCCATGGCCACTGCAACTAAACTTGAATCAAACACTACTGAAAAGTCTGTGGATATTTCAAGCTATAGGGGCATGGTTGGCTCACTTTTATATTTAACAGCCAGTAGGACAGATATAATATTTGCTACTTATCTTTATGCCAGATTTCAGGCTGATCCTAGAGAATCTCATTTAGTAGTTATTAAGAGTATTTTCAGATATCTCAAAAGAACACCAAAACTCGGTATTTGGTATCCTAGAGATTCTGGTTTTGATCTAACTGGTTACTCAGATGCAGATTATGCAGGTTGTAAAATTGATAGAGAAAGTACTATATGAACCTGTCAATTTCTAGGAAACAAGCTAGTATCCCGGTTCAGTAAAAAGCAAAATTCAGTCTCTACTTCTACAGCCGAGGCTAAATATATTGTTGATGGTAGCTGTTGTGCACAGATTTTATGGATGAAAAATCAATTATTGGACTATGGTCTAAAGGTGAATAAGATTCCTATTTTCAGTGATAACACAAGTTCCACTACAATTACTGAAAATCCTGTACAACATTCAAGGGCAAAGCACATTGACATCAAGTACCACTTCATTAGAGAGTATGTGATAAATGGTACTGTAGAACTTCATTTTGTTCCAAGTGAGAAGCAACTTGCAGACATCTTTACCAAGCCACTTGATGAGTCCACCTTTACTAGGCTGGTAAGTGAATTATGTATGCTTAATTACTCTTAATTTGTTATGATGTCTAAGAAATTTGAAATGCAGCAAGAGTAAAATTTGATATTTCCTGTCAAAGATGAAATTTTGGCTAAGTCAGAATTTACATCTCGACGGATGTTCATTATCCGTTGAAAATGAATATCCGTTGAATTTCATGTTATTATCCGTTGAAATATCAAATATTATTATGGGTATTTTTTTTAATCTTTATCCTTCAAATTACTCTCAATCTTAGCCGTTAATTCTAGGCATTATCCGTCGAATTTACTTATAGCTTGTAAGTATACTTCGATGGATAATCATTAGAATTTTGACAGTTTTCTTTATTTTTAAACGGCTATTTTGGGCTATTTGACTGGTTACTTTATTTTTTGCTTTTAATTTTTAATCATTTATTTTTGAGATAGTATAAAAGCCAATTTCATTTTTCATTTTTACTTTTATCTTTCTCAAGCAATTTCTCTAACACTTTCATCTCCAAAGCAAAAGCTTTCTTCTCTGCAATTACTCTTACTCTCAGCAATGGCACCAGTAGTCAAGATCATGTCCCAAACTGGGTTTGTTTATGAAAAGAATAACTTCGTCGTACTGGTGAACAAGGAGATTGCAGCTTTTGATGATTACCATAAAATGATGGATTTCATTCGAAGTTGCAAACTGAAATATGCTATATTGGAGTCTCCTGTCATCTATTGTGAAGTGGTTGAAGAGGTATGGACCACTGCTATTTACAACTCAAAAAAAAAAAAAATTAACTTCACTCTGAAAGGTAAAAATTACTGCATAAACAGTGATATAATTCATTCATGTTTTTAATTGCCTGAGAATAATACACTAGTTCCACACACTGACACAGATTTAAGCTCTATGCTTATTTCTATGGGTTATTCTTTTTGTAATATATAAAAGATGATGTCAAAGATTACTGGAGCTAACAATGTCATTAGCATTTATGATCTGAGTAGAAGATTGATGAACAGTTATTTTCAGTAATCAGTTAAGCTTGGGGTCTACCCTAAGTAAGTTGTGAACTCATGAGTGTTTTATTATTGATAATTTGAAGTGATAGTTAAGTGGTTAATTAAGTAGTTAATTATAGTTAATATTTGATCAACAATTTTAAGTGTTATTATCTTAACATTGAGAAGTAATCATACATTGGTGAGTGAGTTTAATTAGACAATAATTTAGTCTGAGTCTCTGAGGGAACGAACTAGAAAGTATTCTATATTACTTGCGAACGCGTATACTTGCGTGAATATTAGTGCGTGTTTTCGCCCTAACAAATATCCACCATGTATATAATTCCATCACCCAAAATATAATGATATAATTCAAAAGAATTATTTCATATATAAATCAAAGCATGTAAATAATATACACGTGTCAATTACTATTTCTGGATTAAGAACCTAAGCATTAATAATAACATAGAATCTTAATTCTCCTTCTTAATCAGTATTAAGGGAACAATTCTAAATTTGATCCTGTTCAATATACACAAAGTATACTAGTATTATTTATTAGTCAATATAAACTAATCTAAATAATACTACAGCCATACCAGTGGATTGTCCAACACCACCTGTGCTGTGAACCTTATTATATTATATAACCGTATTTAACAATCTAATATTCTGTATCCCATTTGATACTAGATTGTTCACAATATATAATATTAGACAACATGTAAACATTCAAATGATTCTCAAATAAACTGGCCAGAAATAAATGTACATACTTCAAATAAATATTTTCAGTATAAACTAACATTCATGACGTAAACATTCCAATCCAAACTAAACCAAGGAAAACAAAGAAGAGGGCAATCAAAAATTCAAGCATGTCATACTTTAATCCAAAACATTGGTCATGCCCAAACCAACTGTCAACAAGGGAGATCAACTCTTCATCTGTGACATCAAGGAATTCTCAGACATAAATCTCTATATGGATGAGCTAGAAGAAGTTAGAGCTATTGATGCTTACAAATATCTTCCAGAGAGATTAGTCTTCAGGTACAAGGGTGGAAGAGAGCTAACTTGGTCTCTTCACAGAATTCTCAATGAAGGCTATTCTGTTCTGGTGAAAATTTTATCATCAATAAAGAAGAACTTTGGGTTCAACATTGTAGCCAAGAAAATGGTACTGAATAAAATTGAGGAGATAAGAAATGGCTGGAGAGGACCGAATGCACTTCCAAGAGTCCTAACAATTCTATATACAGGAAGTAGAGTGCATTTGAGGCCTTACTGGTTGATGGAGTTCAAAGATGAAAAATGCACCAGAAGATTCTTCAGATTGGAAGATCAATTAAAGATTTCAAGCAATGAAACTCTCATGGAGATGCAAGAAATACTGGATCAGACAAATGAAGATGGATCTGAATTTCACAGGCAATTTCAACACCAGATTGAAGAAAATAATGAGAAATTGGGAAAGAAGTTCAGACAGTCAAGGAAATGAGTTAAATTTGCTCATTCTAGAGGAGCACCTTGAAAATGGCTTATGTGATTCTCTGTAAACCTTCCTCTACATAATTATCAATAAATTGCAGCACTTGTCAATTTTATCTACTAGTATTTAGTCTGTATTCATAGGGTGTTTTGTTATCATCAAGTTTCTCTTAATTTATGCCTATAATTCCCGTAGACATAAATTGGGAGAGATTGTTAGGAATATGTTGTGTACTTGATGATAAGTTAAACAAAACACCTTAGTAGATTTAATTTGGTGATTTTGTAGCTTTCAACGGATGATCACTTTAACATCCGTTGAAAGGGTAGCTTATGTATTAATAAGTTTAGGAGCACATTTATGCATATTGTAATGCCTTAGAGAACTAGATGTTGTAGAATATTTTAGGTCATGTTGATTACTAGATTGATATGCAAGATAGGTTGGCCAATTGTAAATATTAGATGCCTTGTAATCTTGTATAGTGAAATAGAGTTAACTGCTATAAAGATGCTCTCAACAGATGTTCCACAAGGTTTCAACGGATGATCAACTAAAGCTTCAATGGATGTTCAACCAGAATCTCAATGGATGATCAACTAAAGTATCAACGGATGATCCCATAGAGTTTCAATGAATGATCAAATTCAAAAGCAGTTGATAGTGACTTGACAGTCACATGCGTTAATTGTATGCAAATGGAATGTGGCAGCCTATTTACAGGTTTTAGAGAACAAAGAATCATTTCCATTTTCATGCTAAACTGAAGATGTTCAAAAATGTTGGATAGAGAAATGAAGGAGCATGAAATTAGACTGAAACATTTTGTCTTATTTGTTTGTCCTTTTATCATGTAACTTGGTGATATATAAACCAAGTGTAGCAAGTAGAACTATATATAAATTAGAAAGAAATTACCAGAGAAATAAATCTGAAAAGAATTTCTCTGTTATTTGTAAGTTCAACTTGTAAGCAGCTGTGTGCAAAAACATTGCATCACAGAGTTCTCATATTAATATATATCTCTATTGGAAAAGTTCAATCCACCAGAAAGTTTTTAAATACTTGTATTTGATTACTTCATATTTGATTTCTTCAATACTTTCATTCCACACTTTAGCTAAATCAAACACAGTTATATATTTAAAGTAGAACAGTTCTTAAAATACAAAAATTAGTCAGAATTATATTCAACCCCTCTTCTGTAATTCTTTGTTAGATTGTTTGGGAATAACAATTGGTATCAGAGCGAGCTCTTGAAGAACAAAGAGTTTAAAGATCACAATAACTAACAAGATGAGCAGAAAAGATGTTGGAGTAAAGATTCCATTTTTGGACAAAGATAATTATCAACATTGGAAGGTGAAAATGCACCTGCATCTCCTCTCTCAAGATGAAGAGTATGTGGACTGCATTGAGAAGAGTCCTCATGTCCCTATGAGAGCTGCTATAGGAAATGAGCCATCTATCCCAAAGCCTAGAGCAGAATGGTCTGATCCAGATATTGAGCAAGTTCACAAGGATAAGAAGGCCATGAACATTTTTTGAATGGTGTTGATGGTGACATGTTTGACAACATCATAAACTGCAAAACTGCTACAGAGGTTTGTGATACAATTCAAGTTATATGTTATGGGACTGAGCAGGTAAGGGAAAACAAGATGCAACTCTTGATTCAGCAATATGAACATTTTCATAATGACGAAAGTGAGTCACTGACATATTTAGTAGGTTTCAAAAAATACAAAATGCTCTAAAGTTACATGGAAGAGTCTATCAGACAAAAGACTCAAACCTCAAATTCCTTAGATCTCTGCCAAAGGAATGGAAGCCTATGACAGTTTCACTAAGGAATTCTCAAGACTACAAGAAATTTACCTTAGACAGACTGTATGGGATTCTAAAGACCTATGAGCTTGAAATAGAGCAAGATGACAAGTTGGAAAGGTTGATTCACCATTGTTCAAAGCATGTAAAGTAAACTTCAGTGAAGAGGAGTTGATCATAAAGCAAGAACTTGCTGATGAGGATAATGAAAAGAAATGCACAGAAACTCAACTTCTAAAGCTGAGAAGAAGCCCATGATAAACCAAACTCCCAAGAAACCAATTAAGGAAATTAAAGCTGAGAATGCAAGAAATAAAAAGAAAAATAGAAATGGGAAGGTTGGAATAAACAAAAGTAACAACTTTACATTTGTTGCAGATGCTCCTAGGAAACGGTGTCAGAAATGTGGCTCTACAAATTATCTAAATCACCTTTATAAAAAGGCTGTTAGTGAGCCAAGATTGGGAGCATGCAAGTATAATGAAGCAAAGGCTAATGATCCCTACTCATTATGTGATAAGTTTGATTGCATACCTTGCAACATGAAAGTAATGACAAGTTGCCACAAGCTGGGAATAGTGATAAGTGGCATTTTATACCACTTAGAACGTCTTATAATGGCTTGAATTGATGTCTTAAAATCAAGTATTTTGTGTATTTGATGTGTTTTTCTAGTGTTTGTGCATTTCAGGGTATTACTTGCATTTGTGGAGAGATTTCATCAGGAATAGGCCTAAGTATGTGCTTGGCATTGCAAGTGGGAAGTTAGGAGCAGAACACAGCAGAAAATAGAAGAAAAATAATAAATTTTCCAGTGAGGTGCTGGGTGCCCGCTCAGCCTGGCTGGGTGGCCGCTCAGGAAGCTGGGCGCCCGCTCAGGATTGCTGGGCGGCCGCTCAGGGTCGTGAATTAAAATCCTGATTTTTAGAGTTCTATTCCTGTTGAACTTCCGACTTCTGAGATAGCTGGGACTTGTGGGGCTCCTATATAAGTAGTTTTCAGAGACGTTTCACGTGTGTTGAATCGTGGTATTAATCGAGGAGCAAGGAGATAAGGAAGAAGACCGTTTTAGCACATGGCAACGAAGAAGAGGAAGCATAGTTTTCTTGTGATTATTTTATTCGTTGTATCAGTGGATGCTAGTTTTATTTACTTTGAACCTTATTACTCTTGTGACGTACTCTGGTTTTAATAAGTATTTTTATTAGTTATTCTCGTGTGTTATTATGTTTTTATATTAACCCATGGTGACGATGAGTTCAATCATGGGCTAATCGTGATCATGGGGTCGTAACGGATTTACTATGGAATTGGTTAGTTAGTTTTTTAATACCTTAGTGCGTGATGATTGTATGATATCTAGTATTGGTTGTGCTTATTCGTCTTATGTGCGTCGCAAACATATAAGATAGGGGGTTAATCTCTTGTGAAGCGACGGTGGATCTTGAGATTTAGAACTTGCCATGCTAGCATAGGTTCATGTATGTGTATGCATGATTAGTGGGTAACTCTAACCATTTTACTTGCCCTATGTAATCATAAGGAATAACTTGTACTTAAATCGTTATGTTGTCAAATTCTGTAGACATATAGGGTCTCAACATAATTGATGATTATTCAACTTCTATCTTAATTGTGGGTGTTTGGTAGAATGGTATTAGTACAATGAAAGTTGGCTTTTATCAGTTTCGTGTTGTTCGATTAATATCATCACCGTTACATGCTCAGGGTAATAACAATAACTATTGAAGGAAGTAGTAATGAAGTTATGATCTCATGTGTGTTTAATATTGCTAATTAAAGTGTCAATTAAGTGTTTAATTCTCGTAGTTAATTATAGTTAATATTTAGTTAATCAAATCTACGTGTTATTGTCTTGACGTTGAGAAGTAATCATACATTGGTGAGTAAGTGTTAATTGAACATAATTAGTCTGAGTCTCTGTGGGAATGAACTAGAAAGTATTCTATATTACTTGCGAACGCGTATACTTGCGTGTAGTATTAGCGCGTGTTTTCCGTCCTAACAAGTTTTTGGCGCCGCTGCCGGGGACTCGGCATATTTGTTTAGTTTATGTACTTACCATCAGTGGTAGTTAGGACTCATTGATTAAGACGTGTTACTTAGTGTTTCCGGTTGTGTTTCAGGTACTTTAGCGAGCGTTTATGCAAACACGTTCTCGTACTCGCAGGAGGACTTTAGATACGACTGAGGAGACAGACTCAATTCTCGATATTCCGGAGAAGATAGATTTTGAAGATTCGGATAAAGAGAGTGAGCAGAAAGAACCTGTAATCATGGGTGATCGTATAGTTCCGGCAGATCCAGCTCTTATGGACTTTTCTCGGCCTAAAATTGATGACATTCAGTCAAGCATCCTTCATCCGGCTATTCAGGCTAACACTTTTGAAATCAAGCCGGACACTATTCAGATGGTGCAGAATTCTGTTTCTTTCGGAGGTGCTGTGACTGAAGACCCTAACATGCACATCAGGAATTTTATCGAGATCTGTAGTACTTTCAAATATAATGGTGTGACTGATGAGGCTATAAAGCTGAGGCTTTCCCCATTCTCTCTGAGGGATAAAGCTAAGGACTGGTTACATTCTGAACCAGCTGGGTCCATCACTACTTGGCAAGATCTTGCGCAAAAGTTTCTGGTAAAGTTCTATCCAATGGCGAAGACTGCAGCTATGAGGAGTGCTATTACTCAATTTATGCAGTAACCAACTGAATCTATGTGCGAAGCTTGGGAGCGCTACAAGGAGATATTAAGAAAGTATCCATATCATGGTATGCCTGACTGGATGGTGATCACTGGTTTCTATAATGGTTTGGGGGCCCAATCTCGGCCCATGCTCGATGCAGCAGCTGGAGGCGCCTTGTGGGCCAAAAGCTATACTAAAGCTTATAATCTTATTGAAACTATGGCTGCAAATGAGCATCAAAACCCAACTCAAAGGATGATGCTTGGGAAGGTAGCAGGTATTCTGGAAGTTGATGCAGCTACAGCTATTGCAGCGCAGCTCCAAGCGCTGTCTTTGAAGGTCGATTCTTTAGCCACCTATGGAGTCAATCTGATAGCTATGGTCTGTGAGGTTTGTGCAAGTTCTCATGCTACAGATCAGTGTTCTCATGCTACTTTATGATGTTTAGTTTGACATATGCAGTGTAAGATTTTCAGTTGCATGCAGTATTACAGAAAAAGATGATAATCAGTTAAATTATAAACACATAGCAAACAAGACACAAACAGCTTTGAAATAGAGAAGATGAAAGATTTTCATTAATATAGAAACGGAGTACAGGATGATTTAGATTCCAACAATTAAACCCTAATCCTAACTACTCAAGTTTTTGCTTCTTCTCTGCTTCAATCCTCCTCGACCTGCGTTGGTACGCTCCAGACATGGAGCGTGCAAGAGAAATGATACTCTCTTGCACCTCCAGAGCAGCAAGGCGTTCCTGCTCAGACTCTAAGACACGTATATCCTGTTCGAGCGAGACTTCATCCTCGAAAAATAGAAAATTTATTTGATCGTCCCAAGAAAGTTCTTCAAAAACTTTAATAGGAACATCAGAAGGACTGCAGACTATCCCTCTGATGCGGACACGAAGCCCAACAGGGTCATAGTAGACCCTATCATTAGCCAAATGAAAGGCTGGTTGATAAACACCATTATTTATCTTGAAGAATATAGGAGCAACCATTTGTTTATCTTGTTAATGAAGCTTATTTGTTGCAGACCTGAACTCAGCAAATGAGGATGAAATTTGTTGCTTCTACACCAAGGCATCTGAAGAAAAAAACAAGTTGTGCATAAAAAGCTCTCTCACTTGAATTGTAAGGCAATCAACACTCTAGTCAAAAAAGAGTTAGTGAGATACATGTCAAATCTGGAGTTTGATCAAAATAAGGTCCGTGAGGCTTGTCAAAAAGGAAAAATAAAGAAATCAACTCACAAGAGTAAAATTGTGAATTCCATAAGTGCACCTTTGCAACTTATTCACATGGACTTATTTGGACCAGTTAATGTCTTATCTATTTCAAGAAAGAAATATACACTTGTGATGGTGGATGACTACTCAAGATACACATGGGTAGAATTATACACTATAAAGATGAAATTCCACACATCATAATTGAACACATCAAGAAGATTGAGAAACAGGCTGAATATCAGAATTGTGTGAAAAGGTTGAGGAATGACAATGGCACAGAATTCATAAATGCAACTTTAACTGAATTCTGCAAAGACAAGGGCATTGTTCAAGAATTCTCAGCAGTTAGGACACCTCAATAGAATGGTGTTGTTGAAAGGAAAAATAGAACATTAGTGGAGGTGTTAGGGCGAAAACACGCACTAATATTCACGCAAGTATACGCGTTCGCAAGTAATATAGAATACTTTCTAGTTCGTTCCCTCAGAGACTCAGACTAAATTATTGTCTAATTAAACTCACTCACCAATGTATGATTACTTCTCAATGTTAAGATAATAACACTTAAAATTGTTGATTAAATATTAACTATAATTAACTACTTAATTAACCACTTAACTAACACTTCAATTTATCAATAATAAAACACTCATGAGATCACAACTTCATTATTACTTCCTTCTATAGCCATTGTTATAGCATGTGACAGTGATGATATTAATCGAATAACACGAAACTGATAAAAGCCAACTTTCATTGTACTAATACCATTCTACCAAGCATCCATAATTAAGATAGAAGTTGAATAGTCATCAATTATGTTGAGTTCCTATATGTCTACAGAAATTGACAACACAACGATTTAAGCACAAGTTATTCCTTTTGATTACATAGGGCAAATAAAACTGTTAGAGTTACCCACTAATCACGCACAACGTACATGAACCTATGCAAGCATGGCAAGTTCTAAATCTCAAGATCCACCGCCGCTTCACAAGAGATTAACACCCTATCTTATATGTTCGCGACGCACATAAGACGAATATGCACAACCAATACTAGATATCATACAATCATCACACACTAAAGTATTAAACAATTAACTAAAGAATTCCATAATAAATCCGTTGCAACCCCATGATCACAATTAGCCCATAATAGAACTTATCGCCATCATGGGTTCATATGAAATCATGACAAACAAACACAAGAAAATAATAACTAAACTAATTATATTAAAACAGAGTACGTCACAAGAGTAAATAAGTCAAAGCAAGAAAACTAGCATCCAACGTTACAACGAAACAAGAATCACAAGAATATATGCTTCCTCTTCGTTGCAGTGTGCTAAATCGGTCTTCTTCCTTATCTCCTTCGCTTCTTGCATAAAACACAATCTAAAACATAATCCCCTTAATACTCTCCGTGAAAACGTCTCAAATCTACCTATATAATAGTCCCATAAAACTCAGATTACATAGAAGTTGGAAGCCAAACAGAAGTAGAAGTCTAAAATAATTTATCTTTTTCCCCGACCCTGCGCGGCCGCTCAGCATAGCTGCGCGGGCACGCAGGTTGCTGCGCGGCCGCTCAGCATTTCTGCGCGGGCGCGCAGGCCTCTACTGGAAAAAATCCAGGTTTGCTCCGTTTCTTCGCCGTAATCTGCCCATTCCTTTCCTCTCGCAATGGTGAACACATGCCAAGGCTTATTCTTGATGATTCCTCCCCCGAAATGCAACTAATACCCTGAAATGCATAAACACTAGAAAAACGCATCAAATACACAAAATACTTGATTTCAAGACACCAATTTAAGCCATTTTAAGACGTTCTAAGTGGTATAAAATGTCACTTATCACACCCCCAAACTTAAATCGATGCTTGTCCTCAAGCGTCACAGACTCAAAAACAAATAAAAATATGCATGAATGCAATCTATATGAAAATGCAACGATCCCCCTTACTACGATTAACCAACCAAATTGTCACATCTCAACGAATGCAGTTAGACAACTAAAGATCAATAAACTCATACAAACGGACATACAGCCAGAAACGTGGTGTGTGCAAATGCTTAACAGATATGCTTCGGAACTAGACCAATTACTATGACTAGACTATCCTCAAGGCAATCCTACGATTATACAAAGAATAAAAATTCTAGGCACAAAGTGATATACAACACTACAAGAACTCTGGAGCTTACTACGGAATCGTGCTTTTTATTTACAACTCAAATGCTTATTTGACCGTGCAATGAGTGAGGTCCACAAAAGACTTATACAATGGTATCCATGTAACGAGTGTTAGGTTAGCGGATCCCAGACTCTAAAAGCCTTAGGTCACTAGGCACAAAGTCCCCTAAGAACTTAATAACTCGAATACCAAAGAGCCCACTCTTGATCAATTATGCAAAAAATATTTTTTTTTCTTTTTTTTTTATAACTTCTGAGCAAGTGCGTTTCGCTCCATCTTGCTCAACCCTAGACTACTCGCAACATATGCGAGCCGACTACTAGCCATTTGACGCCTAGCCACAACTAGCAACAACTTCCATATTTTTTTCTCCAAAATTTTTTCTTTTTCATGCCTTTATCACTAAGAACCTATAATCGAATTCTAAGCATAATAAGTAGATTGACCTTGAAAACAACCAAATCATAACAAAAATCTAGCCCTTACGCACTCTTTAAGACTTAGCGGACTTACAATTGTTTCTAGCATGCATATCAACCTACACAACTTAATATCACTTTAATGCTATCACTACACTTGCATCAATATCACAATTCAGTCGATAACTTATTGCAAAAGGGATCATGGTAAATGCATGAGCTACATGACATTCATAAAAAAAACTAAATGGCAAAAATTATGCAACTATATGAACTAAACTATCATGAATATGCAACTAAATGACACACACACAATATTCCTTAACTACCACCCCCAAACTAAAAATCTTCACTGTCCTCAGTGAAAGTAGTAGAAAGGAACACAGGGTATACCTACTCGGAGTCATCATCATCATCACCCTCCGTGGGTGGAGTATCAGGCGGTGGGTATGCAGAGTCCTCACCAAAAACTGGCCACTGGATATCAGCTCCAAGGCCTCGAAAAGCAGTCCCTAACGCAAGGGTGAGCTCCTGAGCAAACCTGCTCTGCGTCTCATACATGGCATCCATCCGCCGTGAAAGCCTCCTATACTGGGCATCACCCATCCCAGCACCCTCCTGAGCTCTCGACGAACCAGCCTCACCACGCCCTGGCCTAGCCATAGTAGCACCTCGTGCTGGACGCCCTCCTGGAAGACGATAACCCAGCCCATGCTCCTCAGGCTCACCACCGATCCACTCCTGCATCCCATTCAGAGTGCCAGAATCTATCGGAGCTGCTGGCAACTGCAACTGCTCATGAGCCGGCCAGTTCACTCCCACTGCTCGGCATAGCTTCGTAACCGTGGATGCATAAGGGATGTTCATATGCTTTGCTCCCCTCAAAAACTTCAGAATTCCTTGGTAGATAAACTCACCAAGGTCCACATAGTATTCCTCATTCAGAATTCCCCACAACAGCTGTGCTCTCTCAACTGTGACCTCGTGTGCATGCGAAGAAGGCAAAATATTAGCACAAATAAATGCATTCCATGCACGGGCATACCTGTTCATGGCGATCGCCGGAAAGTGACGATACTCATTATTGGCTGGACTGCGGTTCCAAACTGTGCCCGATCGACAGAGAGTCGCACAAATCAAATCCAAGTCAAAATCCTCAGCAGTCTTTTCATTCCAGTTCTCCTCCTTGGGCTTCCTCTCTCGCTGTCCAATCACACGGCGAATCGCCGCAGGATGATAATCAACCGTCAGCC